>NC_039264.1:8803227-8854515 GCF_003368295.1 Carassius auratus | reverse complement strand
TTTCTGAGGTATAAAGTTAGATTTCTGAGATATAAGTCAGATTTCTGAGATATAAAGTCAGAATTGTGAGATATAAAGTCAGAATGCTGAGGTATAAAGTCAGAATTGTGAGATATAAGTCAGAATTCTGAGGTATTCTGAAAGTAAGAATTCTGAGATATAAAGTCAGAATTCTGAGGTATAATGTCAGAATTGTGAGATATAAAGTCAGAATTGTGAGATATAAAATTAGAATTGTGAGATATAAAGTTAGAATTGTGAGATATAAAGTCAGAATTCAGATGTATATAGTCAGAATTCTAAGGTATAAAGTCAGAATTCTGAGGTATAATGTCAGAATTGTGAGATATAAAGACAGAATTGTGAGATATAAAGTTATAATTGTGAGATATAAAGTCAGAATTGAGATATAAAGTCAGAATTTCTGAGATATAAAGTCAGAATTGTGAGATATAAAGTCAGAATTGTAAGATATAAAGTTAGAATCTGAGGTATAAAGTCAGAATTCTGAGGTATAAAGTTAGATTTCTGAGATATAAAGTCAGAATTGTGAGATATAAAGTTAGAATTGTGAGTATATAAAGTTAGAATTGTGAGTTATAAAGTCAGAATTCTGAGATATAAAGTCAGAATTCTGAGGTATAAAGTCAGAATTGTGAGATATAAAGTAAGAATTGTGAGATACAAAGTTAGAATTCTGAGATATAAAGTCAGAATTGTGAGATATCAAGTTAGATTTCTGAGATATAAGTCAGATTTCTGAGATATAAAGTCAGAATTGTGAGATATTAAGTCAGAATTGTGAGATATAAAGTTAGAATTCTGAGGTATAAAGTCAGAATTCTGAGGTATAAAGTTAGATTTCTGAGATATAAAGTCAGAATTGTGAGATATAAAGTCAGAATTGTGAGATATAAAGTCAGAATTCTGAGTTATAAAGTCAGAATTCTGATGTATAATGTCAGAATTGTGAGATATAAAGTCAGAATTGTGAGATATAAAGTTAGAATTGAGAGATATAAAGTCAGAATTCTCCGGTATAAAGTCAGAATTCTCCGGTATAAAGTCAGATTTCTGAGATAAGTCAGAATTGCGAGATATAAAGTCAGAATTCTGAGATATAAAGTCAGAATTGCGAGATATAAAGTCAGAATTCTGAGGTAATAAAGTTAGATTTCTGAGATGTAAGTCAGTTTTCTGAGATATAAAGTTAGATTTCTGAGATATAAAGTCAGAATTGTGAGATATAAAGTCAGAATTGTGAGATATAAAGTCAGAATTCTAAGATATAAAGTCAGAATTGTGAGATATAAAGTCAGAATTGTGAGATATAAAGTCAGAATTGTGAGATATAAAGTCAGAATTGTGAGATATAAATTTAGAATTCTGAGGTATAAAGTCAGAATTCTGAGGTATAAAGTTAGATTTCTGAGATATAAAGTCAGAATTTTGAGATATAAAGACAGAATTCTGATATATAAAGTCAGAATTCTGAGGTATAAAGTCAGAATTCTGAGGTATAATGTCAGAATTCTGAGATATAAGTCAGTTTTCTGAGACATAAAGTCAGAATTCTAAGATATAAAGTCAGAATTGTGAGAGATAAAGTTAGAATTCTGAGATATAAAGTCAAAATTCTGAGGTATAAAGTCAGATTTCTGAGATATAATGTCAGAATTCTGAGGTATAAAGTCAGATTTCTGAGATATAAAATCAGAATTGTGAGATATGAAGTCAGAATTGTGAGATATAAAGTTAGAATTCTGAGGTATAAAGTCAGAATTCTGAGCTATAAAGTTAGATTTCTGAGATATAAAGTCAGAATTCTGAGGTATAAAGTCAGAATTGCGAGATACAAAGTCAGAATTCTGATGTATAAAGTCAGAATTCTGAGGTATAAAGTTAGATTTCTGAGATATAAAGTCAGAATTCTGAGGTATAAAGTTAGATTTCTGAGATATAAGTCAGATTTCTGAGATATAAAGTCAGAATTGTGAGATATAAAGTTAGAATTCTGAGGTATAAAGTCAGAATTCTGAGGTATAAAGTTAGATTTCTGAGATATAAAGTCAGAATTGTGAGATATAAAGTTAGAATTCTGAGATATAAAGTCAGAATTCTGAGGTATAAAGTCAGAATTGCGAGATACAAAGTCAGAATTCTGATGTATAAAGTCAGAATTCTGAGGTATAAAGTTAGATTTCTGAGATATAAAGTCAGAATTCTGAGGTATAAAGTTAGATTTCTGAGATATAAGTCAGATTTCTGAGATATAAAGTCAGAATTGTGAGATATAAAGTTAGAATTCTGAGGTATAAAGTTAGATTTCTGAGATATAAAGTCAGAATTGTGAGATATAAAGTTAGAATTGTGAGATATAAAGTTAGAATTGTGAGTTATAAAGTCAGAATTCTGAGATATAAAGTCAGAATTCTGAGGTTATAAAGTCTGAATTGTGAGATATAAAGTTAGAATTGTGAGTTATAAAGTCAGAATTCTGAGGTTATAAAGTCTGAATTGTGAGATATAAAGTAAGAATTGTGAGATATAAAGTTAGAATTCTGAGATATAAAGTCAGAATTGTGAGATATCAAGTTAGATTTCTGAGATATAAGTCAGATTTCTGAGATATAAAGTCAGAATTGTGAGATATTAAGTCAGAATTGTGAGATATAAAGTTAGAATTCTGAGGTATAAAGTCAGAATTCTGAGGTATAAAGTTAGATTTCTGAGATATAAAGTCAGAATTGTGAGATATAAAGTTGGAATTGTGAGATATAAAGTCAGAATTCTGAGTTATAAAGTTAGATTTCTGAGATATAAAGTCAGAATTCTGAGGTATAAAGTTAGATTTCTGAGATATAAGTCAGATTTCTGAGATATAAAGTCAGAATTGTGAGATATAAAGTCAGAATGCTGAGGTATAAAGTCAGAATTGTGAGATATAAAGTCAGAATTCTGAGGTATAAAGTAAGAATTCTGAGATATAAAGTCAGAATTCTGAGGTATAATGTCAGAATTGTGAGATATAAAGTCAGAATTGTGAGATATAAAATTAGAATTGTGAGATATAAAGTTAGAATTGTGAGATATAAAGTCAGAATTCAGATGTATAAAGTCAGAATTCTAAGGTATAAAGTCAGAATTCTGAGGTATAATGTCAGAATTGTGAGATATAAAGACAGAATTGTGAGATATAAAGTTATAATTGTGAGATCTAAAGTCAGAATTGCGAGATATAAAGTCAGATTTCTGAGATATAAAGTCAGAATTGTGAGATATAAAGTCAGAATTGTAAGATATAAAGTTAGAACTCTGAGGTATAAAGTCAGAATTCTGAGGTATAAAGTTAGATTTCTGAGATATAAAGTCAGAATTGTGAGATATAAAGTTAGAATTGTGAGTTATAAAGTTAGAATTGTGAGTTATAAAGTCAGAATTCTGAGATATAAAGTCAGAATTCTGAGGTATAAAGTCAGAATTGTGAGATATAAAGTAAGAATTGTGAGATACAAAGTTAGAATTCTGAGATATAAAGTCAGAATTGTGAGATATCAAGTTAGATTTCTGAGATATAAGTCAGATTTCTGAGATATAAAGTCAGAATTGTGAGATATTAAGTCAGAATTGTGAGATATAAAGTTAGAATTCTGAGGTATAAAGTCAGAATTCTGAGGTATAAAGTTAGATTTCTGAGATATAAAGTCAGAATTGTGAGATATAAAGTCAGAATTGTGAGATATAAAGTCAGAATTCTGAGTTATAAAGTCAGAATTCTGATGTATAATGTCAGAATTGTGAGATATAAAGTCAGAATTGTGAGATATAAAGTTAGAATTGAGAGATATAAAGTCAGAATTCTCCGGTATAAAGTCAGAATTCTCCGGTATAAAGTCAGATTTCTGAGATAAGTCAGAATTGCGAGATATAAAGTCAGAATTCTGAGATATAAAGTCAGAATTGCGAGATATAAAGTCAGAATTCTGAGGTATAAAGTTAGATTTCTGAGATGTAAGTCAGTTTTCTGAGATATAAAGTTAGATTTCTGAGATATAAAGTCAGAATTGTGAGATATAAAGTCAGAATTGTGAGATATAAAGTCAGAATTCTAAGATATAAAGTCAGAATTGTGAGATATAAAGTCAGAATTGTGAGATATAAAGTCAGAATTGTGAGATATAAAGTCAGAATTGTGAGATATAAATTTAGAATTCTGAGGTATAAAGTCAGAATTCTGAGGTATAAAGTTAGATTTCTGAGATATAAAGTCAGAATTTTGAGATATAAAGACAGAATTCTGATATATAAAGTCAGAATTCTGAGGTATAAAGTCAGAATTCTGAGGTATAATGTCAGAATTCTGAGATATAAGTCAGTTTTCTGAGACATAAAGTCAGAATTCTAAGATATAAAGTCAGAATTGTGAGAGATAAAGTTAGAATTCTGAGATATAAAGTCAAAATTCTGAGGTATAAAGTCAGATTTCTGAGATATAATGTCAGAATTCTGAGGTATAAAGTCAGATTTCTGAGATATAAAATCAGAATTGTGAGATATGAAGTCAGAATTGTGAGATATAAAGTTAGAATTCTGAGGTATAAAGTCAGAATTCTGAGCTATAAAGTTAGATTTCTGAGATATAAAGTCAGAATTCTGAGGTATAAAGTCAGAATTGCGAGATACAAAGTCAGAATTCTGATGTATAAAGTCAGAATTCTGAGGTATAAAGTTAGATTTCTGAGATATAAAGTCAGAATTCTGAGGTATAAAGTTAGATTTCTGAGATATAAGTCAGATTTCTGAGATATAAAGTCAGAATTGTGAGATATAAAGTTAGAATTCTGAGGTATAAAGTCAGAATTCTGAGGTATAAAGTTAGATTTCTGAGATATAAAGTCAGAATTGTGAGATATAAAGTTAGAATTCTGAGATATAAAGTCAGAATTCTGAGGTATAAAGTCAGAATTGCGAGATACAAAGTCAGAATTCTGATGTATAAAGTCAGAATTCTGAGGTATAAAGTTAGATTTCTGAGATATAAAGTCAGAATTCTGAGGTATAAAGTTAGATTTCTGAGATATAAGTCAGATTTCTGAGATATAAAGTCAGAATTGTGAGATATAAAGTTAGAATTCTGAGGTATAAAGTTAGATTTCTGAGATATAAAGTCAGAATTGTGAGATATAAAGTTAGAATTGTGAGATATAAAGTTAGAATTGTGAGTTATAAAGTCAGAATTCTGAGATATAAAGTCAGAATTCTGAGGTTATAAAGTCTGAATTGTGAGATATAAAGTTAGAATTGTGAGTTATAAAGTCAGAATTCTGAGGTTATAAAGTCTGAATTGTGAGATATAAAGTAAGAATTGTGAGATATAAAGTTAGAATTCTGAGATATAAAGTCAGAATTGTGAGATATCAAGTTAGATTTCTGAGATATAAGTCAGATTTCTGAGATATAAAGTCAGAATTGTGAGATATTAAGTCAGAATTGTGAGATATAAAGTTAGAATTCTGAGGTATAAAGTCAGAATTCTGAGGTATAAAGTTAGATTTCTGAGATATAAAGTCAGAATTGTGAGATATAAAGTTGGAATTGTGAGATATAAAGTCAGAATTCTGAGTTATAAAGTCAGAATTCTGAGGTATAATGTCAGAATTGTGAGATATAAAGTCAGAATTGTGAGATATAAAGTTACAATTCTGAGGTATAATGTCAGAATTGTGAGACATAAAGTCAGAATTGTGAGATATAAAGTTAGAATTGTGAGATATAAAGTCAGAATTGTGAGATATCAAGCTAGATTTCTGAGATATAAGTCAGATTTCTGAGATATAAAGTCAGAATTGTGAGATATTAAGTCAGAATTGTGAGATATAAAGTTAGAATTGTGAGATATAAAGTCAGAATTCTGAATTATAAAGTCAGAATTCTGAGGTATAATGTCAGAATTGTGAGATATAAAGTCAGAATTGTGAGATATAAAGTTAGAATTGTGAGATATAAAGTCAGAATTCTCCGGTATAAAGTCAGATTTCTGAGATAAGTCAGAATTGCGAGATATAAAGTCAGAATTCTGAAATATAAAGTCAGAATTGCGAGATATAAAGTCAGAATTCTGAGGTATAAAGTTAGATTTCTGAGATATGTCAGTTTTCTGAGATATAAAGTCAGAATTGTGAGATATAAAGTTAGAATTGTGAGATATAAAGTCAGAATTCTGAGATATAAAGTCAGAATTCTAAGATATGAAGTCAGAATTGTGAGATATAAAGTCAGAATTGTGAGATATAAATTTATAATTCTGAGGTATAAAGTCAGAATTCTGAGGTGTAAAGTTAGATTTCTGAGATATAAAGTCAGAATTCTGAGATATAAAGTCAGAATTCTGAGGTATAATGTCAGAATTCTGAGGTATAATGTCAGAATTCTGAGATATAAGTCAGTTTTCTGAGACATAAAGTCAGAATTCTAAGATATAAAGTCAGAATTGTGAGAGATAAAGTTAGAATTCTGAGATATAAAGTCAAAATTCTGAGGTATAAAGTCAGATTTCTGAGATATAATGTCAGAATTCTGAGGTATAAAGTCAGATTTCTGAGATATAAAATCAGAATTGTGAGATATGAAGTCAGAATTGTGAGATATAAAGTTAGAATTCTGAGGTATAAAGTCAGAATTCTGAGGTATAAAGTTAGATTTCTGAGATATAAAGTCAGAATTCTGAGGTATAAAGTTAGATTTCTGAGATATAAGTCAGATTTCTGAGATATAAAGTCAGAATTGTGAGATATAAAGTTAGAATTCTGAGGTATAAAGTCAGAATTCTGAGGTATAAAGTTAGATTTCTGAGATATAAAGTCAGAATTGTGAGATATAAAGTTAGAATTCTGAGATATAAAGTCAGAATTCTGAGGTATAAAGTCAGAATTGCGAGATACAAAGTCAGAATTCTGATGTATAAAGTCAGAATTCTGAGGTATAAAGTTAGATTTCTGAGATATAAAGTCAGAATTCTGAGGTATAAAGTTAGATTTCTGAGATATAAGTCAGATTTCTGAGATATAAAGTCAGAATTGTGAGATATAAAGTTAGAATTCTGAGGTATAAAGTTAGAATTCTGAGGTATAAAGTTAGATTTCTGAGATATAAAGTCAGAATTGTGAGATATAAAGTTAGAATTGTGAGATATAAAGTTAGAATTGTGAGTTATAAAGTCAGAATTCTGAGATATAAAGTCAGAATTCTGAGGTTATAAAGTCTGAATTGTGAGATATAAAGTTAGAATTGTGAGTTATAAAGTCAGAATTCTGAGGTTATAAAGTCTGAATTGTGAGATATAAAGTAAGAATTGTGAGATATAAAGTTAGAATTCTGAGATATAAAGTCAGAATTGTGAGATATCAAGTTAGATTTCTGAGATATAAGTCAGATTTCTGAGATATAAAGTCAGAATTGTGAGATATTAAGTCAGAATTGTGAGATATAAAGTTAGAATTCTGAGGTATAAAGTCAGAATTCTGAGGTATAAAGTTAGATTTCTGAGATACAAAGTCAGAATTGTGAGATATAAAGTTGGAATTGTGAGATATAAAGTCAGAATTCTGAGTTATAAAGTCAGAATTCTGAGGTATAATGTCAGAATTGTGAGATATAAAGTCAGAATTGTGAGATATAAAGTTACAATTCTGAGGTATAATGTCAGAATTGTGAGACATAAAGTCAGAATTGTGAGATATAAAGTTAGAATTGTGAGATATAAAGTCAGAATTGTGAGATATCAAGTTAGATTTCTGAGATATAAGTCAGATTTCTGAGATATAAAGTCAGAATTGTGAGATATTAAGTCAGAATTGTGAGATATAAAGTTAGAATTGTGAGATATAAAGTCAGAATTCTGAATTATAAAGTCATAATTCTGAGTTATAAAGTCAGAATTCTGAGGTATAATGTCAGAATTGTGAGATATAAAGTCAGAATTGTGAGATATAAAGTTAGAATTGTGAGATATAAAGTCAGAATTCTCCGGTATAAAGTCAGATTTCTCCGGTATAAAGTCTGATTTCTGAGATAAGTCAGAATTGCGAGATATAAAGTCAGAATTCTGAAATATAAAGTCAGAATTGCGAGATATAAAGTCAGAATTCTGAGGTATAAAGTTAGATTTCTGAGATATGTCAGTTTTCTGAGATATAAAGTCAGAATTGTGAGATATAAAGTTAGAATTGTGAGATATAAAGTCAGAATTCTGAGATATAAAGTCAGAATTCTAAGATATGAAGTCAGAATTGTGAGATATAAAGTCAGAATTGTGAGATATAAATTTATAATTCTGAGGTATAAAGTCAGAATTCTGAGGTGTAAAGTTAGATTTCTGAGATATAAAGTCAGAATTCTGAGATATAAAGACAGAATTCTGATATATAAAGTCAGAATTCTGAGGTATAAAGTCAGAATTCTGAGGTATAAAGTCAGAATTCTGAGGTATAATTTCAGAATTCTGAGATATAAGTCAGTTTTCTGAGACAAAGTCAGAATTCTAAGATATAAAGTCAGAATTGTGAGAGATAAAGTTAGAATTCTGAGATATAAAGTCAGAATTCTGAGATATAAAATCAGAATTCTGAGGTATAAAGTCAGATTTCTGAGATATAATGTCAGAATTCTGAGGTATAAAGTCAGATTTCTGAGATATAAAATCAGAATTGTGAGATATAAAGTCAGAATTGTGAGATATAAAGTTAGAATTCTGAGTTATAAAGTCAGAATTCTGAGGTATAAAGTTAGATTTCTGAGATATAAAGTCAGAATTGTGAGATATAAAGTTAGAACTCTAAGATATAAAGTCAGAATTCTGAGGTATTAAGTCAGAATTGCGAGATACAAAGTCAGAATTGTGAGATATAAATTTAGAATTATGAGGTATAAAGTCAGAATTCTGAGGTATAAAGTTAGATTTCTGAGATATAAAGTCAGAATTCTGAGATATAAAGACAGAATTTTGAGATATAAGTCAGATTTCTGAGATATAAAGTCAGAATTGTGAGATTTAAAGTCAGAATTCTGAGATATAAAGTCAGAATTCTGAGTTATAAAGTCAGAATTCTGAGGTATAATGTCAGAATTCTGAGATATAAAGTCAGAATTGTGAGATATAAAGTTAGAATTGTGAGATATAAAGTCAGAATTCTCCGGTATAAAGTCAGATTTCTACCGTATAAAGTCAGATTTCTGAGATAAGTCAGAATTGCGAGATATAAAGTCAGAATTCTGAGATATAAAGTCAGAATTGCAAGATATAAAGTCAGAATTCTGAGATATAAAGTCAGAATTGCGAGATATAAAGTCAGAATTCTGAGGTATAAAGTTAGATTTCTGAGATATAAGTCAGTTTTCTGAGATATAAAGTCAGAATTCTAAGATATAAAGTCAGAATTGTGAGATATAAAGTTCGAATTCTGAGATATAAAGTCAGAATTCTAAGATATAAAGTCAGAATTGTGAGATATAAAGTCAGAATTGTGAGTTATAAATTTTGAATTCTGAGGTATAAAGTCAGAATTGTGAGATATAAAGTCAGAATTGTGAGATATAAATTTAGAATTCTGAGGTATAAAGTCAGAATTCTGAGGTATAAAGTTAGATTTCTGAGATATAAAGTCAGAATTCTGAGATATAAAGACAGAATTCTGAGATATAAAGTCAGAATTCTGAGCTATAAAGTCAGAATTCTGAGGTATAATATCAGGATTCTGAGATATAAAGTCAGAATTGCGAAATATAAGTCATAATTCTAAGGTATAAAGTCAAAATTGCGAGATAAATTCTAAACTGCAAATTTATATCTTGCAATTCTGACTTTAAATCTCGAAATTATGACTTCATATCTCGCAATTCGGAAAAAAAACATGAACTTGTAGTTCTGAGAAGAAAAGTGAGACACAAACACAAAATTGTGAGGGGGAAAAAAATCAGAATTTTGAGATAACATTCGCAATTAACTTTATTTTTTATACTTTGGCAGAGATGAAAGACACAGAACAAAAAAAAGGTCTATTTCTATTTTCTATTCTATTTTTTTTATCTTTGAGATTAGGCTATGTCTCACAATTCTAAGTTTCTGTTTCTGTTCCAAAGAACTGTAAGAATATCCTATGTGGATGGTGGTGGCCAAAAATACATAACATAGGCTATGTACCAATTATCAGAAACCACCAGGGGGCCACGTCTGTGGGCTCCTAAAATGAGAACAACCTCTTACCATTGTTAAAGTTGATTTATTAAACCTTCAAGGCAATGTACTGATAAAACCATAATGTGGTTACCATATATGAGCATGTTAAAGGAACACTCCACCGTTTTTTGAAATAGGGCTTATTCACATTATTTCCTGCATTTAGATAGGTGGGCAAATGCATTTTTGTATCAGTGCATGCATTGTTTTAGTTTGACTGGGTCGGCGTTAGCTTAGCTTAGCACAATGAATGGAATCCTTTGTTGCCAGCTAGCATGGCCTGAGTAAAAGTGATCAAAAATTTTTAAAAAAACCCCACCTAATTACTTCTTGTGGCCTGCGTATTCACAGCGAGTACAAATAGCGATCCAGATTAACACTAGGCGATTTCCTAGGCAGATATTGACTTGGGACTATATTATGGGGAAGCACAGGCGAAGCACTGCTACTTCGGCGCAGAGATATCACGCAACACATGAAAACATCAACTCTATGTGAATACAGGTATAATATGGGTCGATCTATACATGCATCATGATTAAAATAATCACTTACTCTGTGGACAGCTGTCCATTTGGTCCATTCGGCGTGGGGCGTTTTTTCCAGTTCACTTTGTCACACCGGAAAAAAAAAATCGAGTACTGCAGAATGGATCAGCGCCGCGAAATCCTCTGTAGATGTGACACAACTTCGGGCACGCTCATCTTGATCTGATGTGTTGAGCCTGGTCATCAGTGGCAAAAACATGTCCCACTCTCTACAGCACAGACACTCTATTTCCGTCGGCATAGATTGGCATATTCCCCCACATTCACACCACCAGTTCATGTTGGCTCTCATCCTCACGTCCTCAGGCTGTTGAGCGATCGCAACCTCCTCCTCCTGTCGTTCTATTTCCAAAGCACGCAGCTCGTCTTCTGTAAACTCTGGTTCAAATAGGTATGGTTCTGGTTCTTGACTGTCTGAGAAGTCACCCTCTTCGTCTCTCTCAAAATCAGCCATGTTCATCGCCATTCGTGTACTGTAAGGAAAATAGCCAGGCAGCTACTATTCACGCCGGTATGTTGACGGAAGTCGTGGGATTTCATGTGTTTGCGTGATATCTCTGCGCCGAAGTAGCAGTGCTTCGCCTGTGCTTCCCCATAATATAGTCCCAAGTCAATATCTGCCTAGGAAATCGCCTAGTGTTAATCTGGATCGCTATTTGTACTCGCTGTGAATACGCAGGCCACAAGAAGTAATTAGGTGGGGTTTTTTTATTTTTTTGATCACTTTTACTTAGGCCATGCTAGCTGGCAACAAAGGATTCCATTCATTGTGCTAAGCTAAGCTAACGCCGACCCAGTCAAACTAAAACAATGCATGCACTGACACAAAAATGCATTTGCCCACCTATCTAAATGTAGGAAATAATGTGAATAAGCCCTATTTCAAAAAACGGTGGAGTGTTCCTTTAATGTAAACACAAGACTTTCGCATATCTTTCACATGAGTTCTCCAGTTATCACTTCTCTGTTGACTACATCAATCGTTCTCTTTTTCTATCAGCTGTTAAAATGAAAGCAAACATGTGGCACATATTGCAGTTTCATTGTACGTCAGATGTCCTGGACAGTCCGAAATGGTTTTTGCATGATTCAAATCCTGGCTGACTTATCTGAAACCGTTGTGATTTATCAAACAACTGACATTGCCAGTGTCAGACTTATCTCACTTTATTAATGTGTTCTTTTCTATGAATGTCTTAAGCACCAAAATAAGAACAGAATACCGAACACATGATTATTAGTCAAAATATTAACTCGGTCATGTAACTAAAGCACAAAACAACATTTTTGTTTAATTCAGAATTTTTCTTCAGACAATTAGGCCTGATTACAACAGTTTTGAAATTTTGATCAGAAACTAACTTAAATCTGAAAATAAACAGAAAGTTTGGGTAGTTTATAAAAGTCAAGAAAAAAATATAAAGAAATATTACAATAATATTGTTATATTTAAGACTGTAAAACTGTAGGCTAAGAAAAAAGTGTTGTATCTTGACAAGAGGAATCATATTAATCCCACATCAATTATCAGAGCGCACAAAATCTTACATATTTTGAGGTATTTCGATTAATATATTATACCAGTGTTTTTCAGGATGTTGGAAAGCCTGTTCTTCTGGTGAACCGAATAAAAAAACATGTTTTAATTTCCACAAAAATGTTTAAAATAGCAGTGCTGATAGTTTAAATTCATGAGTCAGGCCTAAACAAACACAAGTACTATTTCCCTCCATTTGCCAGATTTCCTATCACAGTTAAAGCATTGCACAGACATTAAAATACCGACAACAGCTCATTTAAGAATGTTTGTACACTTAATCACTGATAGTAGGCTATAATAATATTTTTTATTTATGTGTGTAGTATTCGAAATGCATATACTTTCTGGTTTGACACTAATGAACCACAAGAGGGCAACATGTAACGACTTTCCGTGCGCTTTCTTGAAGTAGACATTAACTGACCAGCACTTTTGACAGAAATATCCGATGGCACGAAACGTGAGTCATATCAGTCTTCTACAAGAGGTTAATCTACATAAAAGTGGTCACGCATCGTGGTTAGTGTCATGTTGGGAAGGCAGCCAAATGTATGAGTCATTTTATCTCACGCACAAACTCAGCGGACACAGGCTCATGTTAGCGGTCAGGTCTGCTGTCGACGTTTTAAGGAAATAATGAAGGAATTTGTCATTGAAATAAGGAAACATTTTTTGTGTGTCTGTGGTCTATTTTGTGTATGTCACAAGTTCAAGTCTAGGATAACGTCTGATCCTTGCATTGTGCCTGATCATTACGGATTTCTCATGTGACTTAGCCATTAGACAGTGCAGAGGAATTTTACAGTAATTTTACAGCTTTTTAAATATAAATATATGTATAAATATTCTATATTTGTAGATTCCACCTATGAAATAAAATGGAAATGTTAATGAGATAAAAATTTTTCTTGCTTATAGTAAAACATGTGGACATTGCAGTGAAATGTTTCTAACGTCTCTCTCACAGTATAAACAGGATGTTTATGCCAGCGTAAAGGCCGTAGACAAACAGCACTGATTATCAGATAGCCCTCAGTGAGTTCCCAGAGTAAACCGCATCCTTGAAATCTAGATTAAGTAGGATTTAAACCTCTATTCTGTTTAGTTTAGACTGCCACAGGGCTGCAGCTCTTCCTGTAGCCGGTAGCCGACGTGTTTAAGGATCAGGCTGTGCTTATTTCACTGAGCCTGGGTCTCTTTTCAGAACGGCAACCCACCGGTTGAGCTCTTACTAAAACAGAATTATCTGAGAGTAAACGTCTAAAGTTATGTTGTTCGCAGATATACAGACGACCACGATAACGCAAAAGTACCAGACGGGCGATTGAACGGGCAATAAAATAGGCCTACTATATATTTACAGAGTCCAGAATATCTTGGGGGTTTACCAATTAGAAACCACCTTGCGACATAATATGATAACAACCCCTCAAAGACAGTTTAGCATCTAAACGCCACCCTAGCATTGTCGCATCAAGTTTCGCCAGCGAATGTTATATTATAGGTCTATGTCTCCTGTTGTGATGATTTGATACTAAAATGTTAAAGTAATAATAAAACGCCTTCTAAATTGCAAATTATCATTATACATTTATTGCCATTTTTTAAATAGTTTTCTGTCAGTTCCTTGTATAGACTAGCTGGAGGCAGTTTTAGTAAAGCCAGAGGTGGTAACTCGGAGGAGCGTTTCCTGTAAGCAGCAATTAAAGTTGACAACTTTACCCAACGCGGCCTCTCTGTTTACCTTGACAAATATCCTTCTCTCTTCACACATTCTTGCTCTATTTTCTGTATAGTTAGTTTAAATAGTCTTGCCTTCAGTGTATCACAGAATTTAAGTGAAACTAAAAATTAGTGAGATTAGGAGGCTAAACATAACCAGGTACGTCAACAGGATTAGCTAGCTGCAAGTAGCACTAATTCAACCTCTTGATGTGATACAAGAGATTCAGTGTTGCAGGACTTCAAGTGTTATTTTTCCAAATGTACACAGCAAGTTGAGTGTAATTTGGGCTGCGAGTGGCGTCATTAAATCGGCCAGACACACAGTGCATTCACGCGCCGACCCAGGTACACACAAGTGCCTCAGACATCCAACACAATTCCTCTCTTGTGTAGGAGCTCAATCGGTTAGCGCTAGTTCGCTATACAACATTGTTGATTTACCCGAAGTGTTGTGGAATCATTCAACGGCCATTTTCAGAGGTCTTACATGGAAAAGCAACATCTTGAAAATAATTTGCGGACAGATATTGAGTGTCAAGCTAAATAACCAGTACCTAGCGCTTTCCAATATAAATAACTGCAGACACCAACTAGCATTTAAAGATATTTTGTATTCATGTGCATAAACATGACTTATAGCTAAATATAAATTGATCCGCTACCCTAAACGAAACATTGAAAAGTCATCTGAGGACAAAATGTAAGCCATCAACAAGTAATAATGTTGTCACTTGTTCTGAATGAAGCAAAAAAAAAAAAAAAACACGGCTTAGCCTTTCACGCTAGTTGTGACAGTCATCAGAGGGCTCTGTTTTAATCTTTTGGTTCCAGTCCATAGAAAACAATTCTTTAGAGCTGATGTGGAATGGATGCCGTGAGAATCAACAACCCTTTTGCGAGGCTGTGATTTGATATGAGGCACTTTATTACTGATAAAACTCCTTCCCAGGAGGCACCTCAGCGTGAACCATTTATGGGTATGCTGACCTATAGCTAAAAATACTTTGGAAAACTGCCGTTGAACGACACAGACCCTTTCTAGGATTTAAGATGGAGTTGGATATGACTAAATTCTATATAACTATATTATCGTCCACACCTAAGGATGATAATGGTCTGTTTATTATAAGCACACTGGAGTTTTGTGGTCTTTCGACTTTAATGCTCAAACTCTTAAAAGTCGGCTGGTTTCTGATTGTCATTGTTTTTATTGTTCATCAACTGGAAATAATTTTTTTGAAAGTGATCCCGATGATATCGTTCTTCTGTGTTATTATCCTTTATATTTGTGATACGCACTTTTTTGCGTTGTGCAATACTTCATAATTGTTGTTTGGTATGAACAGACCTTAACGTATCTTTAAAAGTTAATATGGTGCATTTGGATTTATACTGAAACTTTTAAAGAAACAGATTCTTAAACTAATTTAAACTGTTCAGCCTGGACAAGATATGACAATACAGTGTTATGCATTACTTTATATAAAAAGTAACTAAGTAATGCAATTAGTTACTTTTTTTTATAGTTACACAATGTTGTAATGCAATACTTTGTATAGTAACTTTCCCCAACACTGGTTCTGATTGGCTGTGATTGTGTGACACATCACAGAGAGGTTTTCCATTTGAAGTCTTTGAAATTGTTGGAAATGTAGCTATAAATACTGCATAAGGTTCAATTTTAGTTTTTAACGTAAGATACAATTTTGACACTGATGCTTTAACCCTTTAAAACTTATGTTAAAATGTTTTAAGCATTTTTGTTCACACATTTTAAGTACGTTAGAATCACTTTTAAATGAAAAAAAAAAGAGAAAATGTTCCAGTGCAAGGCTAACACTGCTAAACTTAGCCTTGAAACTGGAAAGGTACATACTGTGAACTGCTCAAAATATAAATATTAAACATGCAAATACAGCAATATAACCAAGAATCGTGTTAAACTAACTTGTGTTAACAGTTTTAAACACCATAACTTGTAAACATAAACATTTACTGATTACATCAAATCTGATTTTGCTAAAAGATAACTAAAACACTGTCATTTTCACTTCTAATAGGCACTGCTTTTCATCTGGCCTGTGAGTTGGGAGGATGCCAAGGAAAGGATGAGCTCATTAGAGCTCAATTCATTTGTTTTTTTCGTCTCTTTTCTTCCCCACTCCCAGCTACACACCAAGTTTATTTTCACACCAAATTCTCGTAAGGAACCCACCCAGCACCACATGGCCTTCCAGCATCTTCAACCTCCACACCTTCTCCTCACCACAGGTCGCTCTAATCACCCATTCGGGCATGCCATAGCGTTAGCGCAATGCTACGTGTGCCTGCAGACCCCCCACAAAAGGTAGTTATGTTAGAGCTCGGATTTAAACAACACGCTCAGTCTCAGAGGTGTATAAACACAAGTGGTGAAGGTGCTGACGCAGGGCGGTAGGGGGAAAATGTGCCAGACAGATGCACTTCAAAGATCTCAGACCTGATCCAAAATTAGTTTTTTAAGTCTGTTCTGGTCGTGTGTAGGCTGATTTGAGACCAGCGGAAACAGCACCATGCCAGACTTTATCTCAGTGCAGCTTGAAATTTTACAGATCATAAACTAAGAGGAATTTCACAGGGAGTGCAATTGTTTATATCTGTGATCAACATCACATTGAGCAGATTCTAAGTTTATTCAAAGAATAACACTCACATACCTGTTCATCTAAACCAGTCCAGAAGTTTGTCTTATTATTCTGCATTATCGTTAATATTATTAGTCACTTTCAAACTCTCACACATGTTCAGTGTCTTTCATGGAAATGCATGAAACTTGCACACATTACACATGATCTTCTGTTGTAAAAAAGGAACTGAAAACTTGTTTCCAACACAGGAAAAACTAAATTAAAAGGTATTTGCGACTTGACTCGCAAACTTTATTTAACTTTGTTGCAATTGTGACTTTATCAAAATGTGACATTGTTTCTCCTAAACTGTGACTTATCTTAAACTTTTCTTATAAATCTCTGAATAATTAAATTTTTCACGCAATAGGTTCAGTTACATTAGCGAAACTTTGGTGAAACTATCGCTCATACAGAAGTCACTTTTAAAACAAGCAACTTTCTGTTAACATCAACATTCTTTTCTTTTAACATCAATGTAACAAATCAGTGTGACCAACTTCAACCTGTTACGAAATCCATGTGGGGAAATCTTTGTATTGGGATTCGTATAGAAATGACTACATTTCACCTGCAAAAATTCGCAGGACAATGGTAGCTGTTACCACACCTCAAGGCAGGGATGAGCTTCCATAGATAAGACTGGGACTTTAGTCTTGGACTTTAAACTGACATTTAGTGGCGTAAATGCAGAATTGACCATTTGCAAAACCCACCCCCTTAGTTACTGTAGCTATGTCCGCCAAGCCATGTAACTCTCATGACACAAATCATGCTCTCACGCAGCAAAATACAACCACGGAAAATATGCTCTATTTTTCAAGTTCAAGTCCACCGATATTAATCTACTTTTGTTTGTCGGACATAATGGCAGATTCTTCATTGTGATCACCTGTCAAACAAACTCCTGGTTAAGAGTCAAATGTGTAAAATCAAAAGGTTGCCGTTACAAAGCTATTGTTGTATTTAGCTGTTCATGTGATCTCAACATGGTGGCCCCTATGAGCCACAACCCAAAAAAAGCTTTTTCTCAACATTTCAAATGTAATATTAATTTATTTAGTTCTGAAACATTTGCACATATTATGAGCAGTGCTAAAAGTGATCGTAATTTAGTGGTATAGTAATTTTCTGTGGAATTTCATTAATAAATGTACAGTAGTTTAAGACCAATATAAAGATAGGAAAATCTGTTATAATTATGGTATCATCACTGCTAGAAAATCTTATGTCCTTTTTTATGAAGCTAAAAATTTCTGAACTGTACCAACACACGAAAGAGAACCCTTATTTGGGTAATAAGGATTTACTAACTGGCGTTGTTCTCTAGTGACAGGATTTTTGAGTTATTGGGGGTAATACGGCGTGAAATGTTGTTTTTAGTACTTTACTTAGTGAGGCACAGTCCTGGAGCCATGGAGCTTTGGGAAGGTTGGTTCAATAGTTAGTCAGTCTTGATCTTCATTGGATGTGGTGAGAAGGTCAACAGGGCACGTGCTACCTCTGCAGATCTCTATCTCCCCTCTTTATGTCGAGTCTGACTGGTAAAAGACCACAGTCAGTCCCTCTACAGTATTCATCCTCTAAACAACAGTGACATTGAATTTGTCTGATGCAGATATTTTAATGAGAGAATATGTTATAAATAATTATACAAAATATTTCAAAAGTTTTATTGTTTGTTAAAAAGAAAAAAACAACAACCAAGATGAATCTTGTGTAACCGTCTTTTGGGGCTCTCTCACAATTAAATAGCTGGACGCAGAAAATACATATTCAGATTCACTCCAGCCTTCCATGACAGCCTTAAGGGAGTCTTATTTTGACCTTGCACACCATTGCTAACATTGCTAAAGTTTTGTTTTGACATATAGAGACAAAATGCTTAGTTGAATTCCAGAAAAGACGAATGGTTTGGTCCAGTCCGTGGGGACAGAGACTCCTTGATATGATAGAGCAACTCTTTCTGCACTTGACATGAAATGGACACATCTAGAAGGCACAAATGTCCCCATCCCTACCCTCGAACATTTGGATTAGGAAAGCATTCCCAGCCTGTCCTGAAAGAACCGAGTGGATTCAAAGTGCTAGGCTTGTTTACATGACGGCCATCCAAGTTATTTTCAACGGCAAATGGCAGAAGTTTGTTTAATGCTTAACAGAGTTAGCTCAAGCCAAATACCTTCATGTGGTTAAAAAGTTTCCCTTGACATAAACGTGGCTATATATGATAGTTAAGATTATGATGTTTGAAATCTAAACTATTATAGTTTTTGTCAATATTTTAAAATTTATTTTATATTTGCTGTGTTCAGTTAAATTTGAGTAGTTTTTAATGTATATTCATTTTTATTTATTATTTATTTATTTAGTTTTAGTCTTTTTAGTTTTAGATTATTTAGTTTTTTGTTACTTCTGCTAAACAAATTTGCTAAATGTAAATGCTAATTGTTCAACTTCTTTTGTTTCATTGTAAAAACACTTGAATGAGCTGCATCTCAGCTTGTCTAACAGACATTTCTTGCTAGATGAAGGGTCATCACCTTCAGCTCAACCCTTGCCAAGACAGAGCTGCTTGTAGTTCCAGCAAACCCATCGTTTCATCACAATTTCACCATCCAGTTGGGCACATCAACCATAACTCCTTATAAAAAACTGAAAGGAACCTTGATCCAAATCCAGATATGATTGATGATCAAATGACTTTCTCAGACCAAATTGCTAAAACTGTCCGAACCCACAGATTTGCTTTATTCAACATCAAAAAGATCAGGCCCTTTCTTTCTGAACATGCTATACAACTCCTTGTTCAAGCTCTTGTTCTGTCCAGGCTGGACTATTGCAGTGCTCTCTTGGCAGGTCTTCCAGCCAGTTCTATCAAACCTTTACAATTAATCCAGAATGCGACAGCAAGATTAATTTTTAATGTGCCAAAAATAATGCATGTCACACCTCTGATTATCAATTTGCACTGACTACCACTAGCTGCTCACATAAAAATAAAGGCATTGATGCCTTGAACTCTATTCATTTACTAACTGCTTGTTTTCTTAAAAACCACAAGCTTCTCTTGTCTTTTAGTATTCTATCTACTGTATTTGTTTTCTTTTCTAATTATTATACATTTAACAAAAGCGATGAAGGCCTTTAACACTAGCTTGCTCTATGCTTTTTCTATTCTGTTTTATTTTTATTTTATATTAAAAAAATGTTAAAACACCCTTGCTACATGTAGTGCGTTAAACGAACTGAGGCAAAATTGTGTATCTCAGTTATAAAAGGTTAAATATTTCTCAACAATTGTTCTAATTTTTGAGTTGGAAGTTGTATATCCATTTGAATCTGACATCTGAATCTGATGAATGTGTGCATCTTTTTTTCGGCGATCCACAAATAGTCTGATCACAAATGTCTCTTGATTTTTAAAGAAAAGCAGTTCAACTACTAGCCAAAAGGACCTGTAGGTACAACAAATGTCAAGAGTATACTTAGAGAGCAACACATTTGGACTATAAATGCACCAAATGCCAGTTGATAAGAGACAAGGGGAAAAGCCAAGATAAGATACTCTTGAGTATCAGAAGATATCTGTCTGAGAGGACTATGATTGCTATATAAACAGGACTTAGAAGACATTCTTGAATCCCTGAAGGATCATGTGAATGTGAGAACAGGCCGTTGTGTTCTGATGTAGCGTGGATGTGCAGCTAATGGAAAAGGAAGCTTTTATTGATGGGAACTAGTAAAATGTGGTAAGTTACTGTATAAGCAAAAGCCAGATGTTTGGTGTCTGAGTGTAAGGGATGGGAGGTGTATGGGTATGTGCTCAGGGCAGTTAGAATTGAGGCATGGGCCAGGGCAGAAAGGTTAAGGCCCAAGAGATTTTACTTTTTCCTACACTCATAAACACATACCCCTTGAGTTCCCACTGAATTTTACATTCCAAACCAGCCAACTCGCCACTAATTCAGTGTCAGGAAGCCTTGACTCACAGCACTACCCATAAGCATACCAAACACCAGCTTAATAAATCTAGCACATGTTGCTATTAAAAACATAACTCGAAAATGACCGGCTGATTACACGGAAGAGAAAATCGCAAGGGCCTTCGCATCTACGGCATCTACTTTTCCCAGAGTCCAAATTAAACAAAATGAGGAAGTAGGCACAACTGCCATAACAATGTCTTATGTGTCTTTGGTATTAATGGCAACTACATTTTTTTAAATAAAGGTTTTATTGGCTTCTATGGAACTATTAAGAACATTTAACATCCATTGAACCCAATGATATTTTGGTATCCTTGGTTCTTTTTCAACATTCATGGAATGTTTCCATTGCACAAAAGATTATTTATTGTAATGAATAGTTCCATGAAGAGCTTCTAACATTCATATAACCTTTCCATTGCACCCAAGGTTATTTATTGGCATGGATAGTTCTGTGAAGAATATTAACGTTCATAGAAACTTTCTTTTGCATAAATGTTTAGGTTATTAAAATATTCTTCACACTAAGAGAAATTGTTCTTTTAAGAACTGTTCACTGTTTGAGGAACCAAAATGGTTGTTCTATGCCATTGCTGCAAACCCCCTCCTTTTGGAACCTTTATAATTAAGAGTGTAAATCTTCATGCAGCCACCACATTTCCTTCACCCAGCTTGAGATTTTCCATATGATTGGACTATGTAAAGTGGGGGAGATTGGAACCAGAGAACATGATAGTGGTCCATGCAGCACCCCCTTCCCCAAACATTCCTTTGTCCAAGCACCATCCCCAGGCTGGAGTGCAAGACTGAACACTGTCTTGGGAATACTGTGAGAGTGTGCAGTCTGGTTTGTGCACAGAAAGGGAGAACAAATTTGTAAAGGGCATGTGCAAGAAACGCATGCATTCTAGAAGAAGCTTTGATGTTTTTATATTTAATAATCACTGAGCAGAACACATGGCTATTTAAAGCCAAGGTCTAACTTTGGGCCAACCATGTCACATATCAAACCAGACAGAACTTTTTTGTTTTGTTTTGCATGTCTGTCTTGAGTGGGTTGAGGCTCTGGGAGAGTGATGACCTGTCGCCCCGAAGGGGAAGGAATAAATGGCATTTTCCATTGTACCATGAAAAACAATGTTTGATCAGAGATTGGATATGAAATGTTGTGAGTGGAAATTTTGTGGGTCTTGGCTTGCCATCAGGGGAAATGTGTTCAGGCAAAAAATACAATCTGTCACGTACTTTGGGTTATTTTAGATGCCCCATTAAAGGAATAGTTCACCCAGAAGTTAAAATGTTATCGTCATTTAAGGATCTAAGGATTTAAGGATTATTCTTAAGGATCACAGACGCAGTAACTATTACGCAGTAAGTATTACAGGGCAACTGCATTTCGTTGCCCTGTACCTTACATGTGCAATGACAATAAAGTTGAAGCAACTGGAACACACTATTCATTGAAAAGATCTGATTCACAAACGGGCAATGCTAACAATAGGCTATTAATGACTTGAAAAGAATATATGTGACCCTGGACCACAAAACCATGAGTAGCATGGGTATATAGCCCCCCAAAATAAAAATTTTATGAATCAAAATGATTGATTTTTCTTTTATGGCAAAAATCATTATGATATTTAATAAAAATCATTTTCCATGAAGATATTTTGTACATTTCCTACATTTAATATATCAAAACTTAATTTCGATTAATACTATGCATTGCTAAAAACTTCATTTGGACAACTTTAAAGGCAGTTTTTTCCAAATTTAGATTTTTGGCACCCTCAGATTCCATATTTTTTAATTGTTGTAACCCTCTTGTGCTTGCATGTAGTGTAAAACACTATACTAAGTCAAGTGCCTGAGGTCATCATTATGATGACTTGTACGAGGTTAGGTCATTCTGCGTGACTTAACCCAGTAATTTCCCAGTTGCATGAGATGCCAGTCTAATGACATAGGAATAACACCGACATCAGAGGATGCTCGAGCACGTGCGTTCTTCATCATCACGGTCTGAAATATTAGCGCGCGCGCTCTTTCCAAACAAACTCAGTTTCAGAACTATCTAAACACAGACGACGGAACGCTCACTCGCTGGCGCTGCCTGGAAAAAATCCAAAGTCTTGTTGAGTTCCCGCCCAGAGTTTTGTGGAAAGGAGCGTAATTTGGAGTTCAGGATCACAACTCGCAGGTGAATTATTTTCATTAATAATCTGACAACACTTTAAGTCAAGTCCAAAAACTTGGACATAGGCTAGTTAGAAAGCAAACCGTTTCAAATCGGGAAAAGTGCTTCAAGGATAAACAATTCCACACGTTTGGTCGTTGAGTAGCCTGTTGGAAGGTTTTCATCTCCTAAAACCTATAAAGTTTGATTTATTAACCAAATAAACCAAGATGTAGGTGCATCTCTCGAGATAAATAACCGGTAAGTCCGTTTTATCACCTATAATCTTATAAAATAAAGCTGTTGATATAATTCTAACTCACACATGCAGAACTTTACAGACGTTTTATTTCGTTAAATGTACAAAATTCTACCATGGCAATAGCCTAATATTCCGAAAAGCCACTGTGAAACCTTTATTTATTCAGGTTTATTCAATATACTTTCTTTTTTATACATTAGGACTAATGCCAAGTCGGCGAACGAATTAAAACTATGGCATAACTGTTATGTTATACAATTAGTTTGCTTTAATTCATTCTATATCGTTTCAGTCAGAGTCCGTTAATTAATATAGCCCAGTTATGATAAGATCAAAGAAAAAACAACCGATCACACCAAATGTTATACAATAGCCTAAAGCTAGTCTCTTTATAAGTCAAGTGGAAGTCATAACACTCAACGGTATTGTGCCTGATTTTCCTTGTGTCTGCATGCCATATTGTTAACTTCTGTGGTGACAATATTTTGCAATAGCCTAATAATTACAATTAAAGAAGTTAATCTGATAAACAAGAACACCGATAATTAGGATATTGCAATCTAGTCACTGATAATATAATATAGAAAGAATGATAGATGTAGATCATTTTGTATTATTATTTTAAATATGACCTAATATATTGTAGTATTGGGCACATTATTAAAAAAAAATAATAATAATAAAAAATTATCAGAACATTTCTATACCTTTAAAAGCTAAAACCCCATCCAAAGTTCTGTTTGTGTGATACAGTCCTGCATACCTTTGCTATAAAAACATCTTAAATCAGCCTAAAACGAGCTTGTCAGTCTCCCAAACTGGTCTGCTGGCGGGTTTTATGTTGCTTAGACCATCTTAAACTATACCTTAGACCAGATTAAATGAGCTAGAACAAAATCTTACTATCCTAAATGGTTTTAAAACACTTTGCTCAGGCATATTAAGCCACGTTACCACTTCCTATTAACTGGTGTCAGGTCAGATAATCTTTTCTTTGGTCTGTTTTTGTTTATATTTGTTATCAGGAATCATAATGTGTGAAGTGGTGGAGTCCTTTCCCAACTTTCTCATCGGAAGGTCCTCGTAGACGCCATCTGCTGTTCGAAAGTGCTCGTGGAGATTGTGTGGAAAATGGATGACAAGTTTGAACCTGGAATGAATGTTATTATAGTTAACCATTACAACCACTCGGGCAAGTGGGGAAAACCAAAAAGCACCAATACATACTGGACAGTCTTCATCATTTGCATCTGCGCTCTGATCGTGTTGGAGAACATCACTGTACTACTGGCACTATGGCGCAACAAGCGCTTCCACAGCCGCATGTACTTTCTGATCGGCAATCTGGCACTTTCGGACTTGTTAGCTGGAGTGGCGTACGTAGTTAACATCTTCACCTCTGGCAGCAATACGTTTTTCCTCAGTACTGGTCAGTGGCTGCTGCGAGAGGGGAGCATGTTTGGGGCGCTCAGCGCTTCCACCTTCAGCTTGCTCGCTATTGGGATCGAGCGCCACATGACGATGGTTCGTCTACGGCCATGTGAGACCGCAGGTAGAGGGAGGTTGCTAGCTCTCCTGGGAGCCTGCTGGGCTGTTTCGGTCCTGCTGAGCGCCTTGCCTAGTCTCGGCTGGAACTGTTTGGGCCGAATCCACACTTGCTCCACTGTCCTACCACTATACGACAAAAGCTACATAGCCTTCTGCATCAGCGTCTTCTCTGCCCTACTAGCAGCAATCGTGGTGCTATACGTGCGCATCTACCTGCTAGTGACATCCAGCGGGCGTAGAGTGAGTTCCCGGCCATCGGATCGCTCACTTGTACTTCTGCGCACGGTGGTGATAGTACTGGGAGTTTTTGTGGCTTGTTGGGCTCCACTTTTCTTGATGTTGCTGCTGGATGTGGGATGCAGTCCAGAGCGGTGCCCAGTTCTCTATGAAGTGCACTGGTTCATCGCTCTGGCCGTGCTCAACTCCGCCCTCAACCCGCTCATCTACACACTTTCCAGTCGTGAGATGCGGGCCGCCTTCATCCGCGTGTTATGCTGCGGTTGCTGTCCAACACAGCTGGACTCTATACCCACGGTGGCAGGGGCGGCACTCCCGGGAACAGTCATCCCCACAGCGGAGAACAGCAAATCAAGCATGGCCGGGGCGTCAAGTGCTGCAGCGAAGCCCTCCATGATGCGAGGTAAAGTTCCCACCCCGTCAAACTCCCACCATCAGCATGGGGACACGTCGCCACCGGCTGTCACGCACTCCTCAGGGCCTGGTGACCTACTGTCCGCCGTGCTGGTTAAAGCTGGGGCGCTTCCTTCTTTGGGGAAGTTTTGAAAAAGATACTATGGGAGTCAGCTCAAACGAGCGTTGGATTTAGTTATTTCCCAAGATGTCTGGCGACGGTTCCTTGCAATGATACCCTGTTCTTCAGCTCTCTGGGGATTACAAAACTTGGGATTTGCTTTCACACAAAAGTCATCCATTGACAATGAGATTTTAAAGAGCAACAGACTCAAAGAGAGACTGAACAAACACTGACCAAAGGATACACAAACTGATTCTACTTCTACATGTATTCATATTTATGAAACTGAGCATGTGCTGTGAGCACATAACACAGAGCCACTACAGAATGCTATCACTCGAAAATCTTAGGTGTGCAATCTTTTCTATTTTATTTTAATCAAAGTAATTTGCATGAAGGAAAACATCTTAACAGTATTATACGCATTATTATAGCACTCTGTGTGTATGACTGAACATTTTCCCACAGTTTATTACCAGACAAAAACATTTTGAATAGTTTGCTGCTCTTATCTATTACACAAGCTAGCTGTTACACAAGCTGAGTGTTTTAAAAAAAGACTGTGGATGTTTATGGTTAATATTCTGTGGATGGGTTTACATGGCAGAATGTAAGATGAGGTTGGTGCATTGTGAATGTGTTGAAATTTTGATTGTTCTGTTCAATAGTACTTGTTAACTGACATAAAACTGCCATAACATTTAAAGTGTGACTATAATATGTTAGTGTGAAGAAGAACAGGAATCTTATTTTGAGGTTGCCTTGTCGGAGCAGCTTTTATTTGCATGTAACCACTAGAGGGAGGTGTGACTTCACATTGAAATCGACTGCCCCACAGAGCAACCGTGCAAGCAATGCACACACATTTTGTCTGAATGCAGATCCGTGCACTATTATTTAGTCACTTGGTAGATGCATCATAGTAAACTCGTGTTAAATGGTTTTAATAAAAAATTTATGATCAATGGCGTACATCTTTGAGGCATAATGCAGAAAATACTAATCAGAGCTGTGCGTGCAAGTAATAGTTTAGATCATAAAGGTATTATCGGATATTGAGCTTAGTTGACGGCATTGGTTGAATGAATTTTGACTTAATTTTGAGCAAATCTAGGTTACAATAAGGCATTTTAAATGGGAAAATGAATTGGGCTAATTCATAAATATAAAAAAATGTAGGGATTATTATAGTATAACCACAGGACATAAACAGTGTGCTTTGTTATCGGTTTTCCCCTCTACTACTCTTCTACCAATTAGTTACTGGTTAGTCGTACTTGAATCAGTTAGATATAAGGCTGGAATTGCTTGTACTGCTTCTTGCATCGTTTTAAAAAAAATAATTCAACATGAGTTTTTGTTCACGTTGAGAACATTGTGAGAACAAGTGACATTTTGTTGAAGAACGGGTTTTATATCATTTGACAAGTGTGACATTTCAAGTAATTTACCATCCTAAGCTGTAGATGCTCTCTCTCCATCATAGTGATCTTTGCAGTCAGGTTGACGGGAAAAAAATTGAATGTTAAACAAATCGAACACATTAACAATGCCGAAGCCGTTTCCTAGGTAAAATCATGTCTGCTGGCATCCCGTAGCGAAGAATTCAAAGACAGTCAGTATCACCGAATTCATTTGTCAAAACATTTCACACCAAACGATTGTAGTGCCATGAAGAAACAACAATGAAGGCTAAAGCGTGATGCGTAATGGTTAACCTTGAGCAAAAACACACAATGTAATGACAACAAGCTTTATACAAAGTCTTCCAAATAAGTGTGCGCCACATAGAGGACATTAATCCTTTAAAGTGAGGTATTACACACTTGCCTCTACACCTCCTATAATGAATGGCTTTGTTACAATGGATCAAAGCACAGACCACTGAGCTATTGTGGATGGCCACTATTGAGAATATTCATTTGTCTGTGTGCTTGTCAGAGCTGATGGGAATCTTTGTGACTGAATGCATCGGACTGGCACATTGCTTGGCCCAGCACTCAGTGTGAACAATACCTCCATCTGGACCAGCGACTCAGGATGTGCCATTGCGAGAGCAGCACTCAATTGATTTTCTCCCATTCGGGGACCAGGGGTCACGTTTAACAAGCTTTCAAGGGTTGACTGAGGTAGAAGGTGTTTGTGTAGTACGTGTGTTGCCTGGGAAATGTGTTCAGGAACAAGATTTAGAAACCATAATGATGTCCTTGGTGCACTTCTGGACCAGGTTTGGTATTGGGACCTCCTCATTTTTCAGACACCAGACTTGCTAACCGAAGACCTGAGATTGGGTGTAGAACAGTTATCATTAGCTACAGCATCGGTTTTAAAGGTAAAGCAAACACAGAAATGCACAGAAATTTGTTTAATTTACTCACCCTAATGTTCCAAACCTGTAAGGCTTGCGTTCGCCTGGAGAACACAAAAGGAGATGCTTTGAATGGTTTTGGTCCATACACTGGAAGTCAATGGGGTCCGAAACAATCTCTTTCTTTATATGGACAAAACACATTTCTCAGAATATCTTGTTACAAAAGAAAGCCATACAAGTTTGAAACAACACAAGACTGTGTAAATTAAGTTGGCCAAAATTATTGGTGCCATTTGCTAGCAGGATCCAGCAACCTTGCCTCAAACCAAATACTGATCCAAACTTAGCCAGCATAAGATGCTTCAGTGCCAGACTTTGACAAGCTGTAGCCCGGCACAAGCCAAGTCATCTTATTTGACATGGCAAGGGCCAATAAAAGGGTGCACAAATTATGTTCTAGTTCTTAAAAAAAATTATGAAATCAACAAAATTCTGGAATACTAAAACACGGGGTGGTTCTTCACTGTAAGAAATACTGCAAAAAGTGAACTTTTAGCTTGCCTTAGGGCACTTCCCACAAAGATACACTTTTGGAACTCATCTAACCTTAAAGTGTGCATATTATAATATTCATGAGACTTAGGTCTCTGCAGAGCAAAAGTGGGCGTTTATGACTTTGTGGGTGTTTTCAAATTGCTGTGTGTTTCTAAATCATGCAATCAAAATGATCCCCCTTACCTAACCCCACCCCTAAACCTACCGTCACTATGACGTCAGCCAATCAGGTATCATGGTCTAGAAACACCCGGATCTGGTAACTCCCATTACTTGATATTCAGAGGAAAGTAAACAAAAGATGTGCCCTCAAGGGTTATAAGCTTAAGCAGGGGTGTTCACTGCTACTCCTCCAGGGCCACCTTCATGCACCTTCTTGCTCTAATCCTAATTAAACCACCTGAAGCAAAATCAAGGACTTCAGGATCACTAGAAAGTCCCAGGCACGTATGATGGAGCCAAGTTTTGCAAGGTGGTGTCCCTCCAGGAGCAAAGTAGGACACCCTAGAGCTAAAGGCACAGGACTTGCACATTTGTGGACGGAGTTAAGTAAATGTAATTTGCCACAGTGAGATCCTAAGGCGTACAGCTTGTATGACCTGATTAAATGTCTAGAGTTCACAGGAATCATTCCCGGTTCGAATTTTGGGGTAAGTTTAGGCTAGGCATGGGGTTTGGCCTGTGATTATTTGATAAGAATCTTTTCTCAAGACCAAGGGTATTGAACCAGGAACATTCCTGCTTGGTTTAATCACATCACATGAACACCTGAATTACTATCCTAAGACCTGGAATTCTGGGGATGATCTGTCCTTAACCTTTGAAATAGAACTGAGGATACATTCAATCCTCCCCAAGATCCCAGTCTTTTTTAATCCTTAACAATAGCCCTCAGCTGCAGCCGTATGCCAGCGGCATCTGACTGGGCTTTAGGAGATAAGCTCTCCAGGATGAGGTCTTTATCTAGGCCAGCTGCCCACAAGGGTGGGAGGAGAGTTCAAAGGTCAGATGTCAGTAAATTAACAGATGGTATAAGTTGCCAGTCCTCACCGCAATGAAATCCAGATGACATATCGCTCGAGTGCCGGTAACACGATAATGACAGCAGCTTTCTGTCAATTTTTTCCACCCTTCAGTGCACATCTGGGCCCCCTTTTCACTGTTCGGCTTTTGTCTTGAGCTTGCAGCTGAGAAAAGCCTCTCTTTGTAAAACCTAATTATTCCATGACTAGTAAGAGCCTAATTACTAGAGGAATTAGCGCAGCGCTCATTGCGAGGAAGACGTCGTAGGGCTTTTGAGGTATTGCCACGGTAGATGAGCTGCCCCTTTCAGCTGTTTAAATTTTGACCGATCTCTGGTTGCAGTCTAGCAGACACACCTGTCGAAATGGCTTTCCCTCCCAGAGTGAGTGTGCGCCTGTTTGTGCAATGTATGAGTGAGATTAATGTGTCTGTCTCCGACAATGTGATACGAGGCGCTCGAGACGCACATGTGGACATGCCTGGATGTGTGTCAGAGCAGCTGGGAACAATCGGTACAAATAGCCAACACAGAAGCTTCTAGCATTGGATGCCATCCGCTTTAGGATCAAGAGTTTTTGGGCTTGATTGAGATTGGTGTGGTTTGAGTGTGAAATTATTCCTGGCTCCGCTCTGATCGCAGGTGTCTTTTGCAGTGAGCGCATCTGATAGATTAGTACGTGCTGCCAAATATGCACAGATGCACAAAACTGAGGCATAACCTAAATTGTGATAGACATCTCGAAGCACAGTGAAATGTTATTGCATTAAAAAAAGCGTCCAAAATTTGCTTGCAAACAACCCTTAATTTCCCCCCTTTTATCTCACCATCTTCCGTTCCGAAGTTGGAGGAACGAGGACTGATCTGAACCATCTTCTCCGCCCGTCACACCAGTAATCATTCTCTGCCGTTTCATTTGGCAGTGTAATGAAAGCAATCCCAGGGCGCTTCGCTTCGGCAGAATGAAGATAATGAGGAAGTACACACACATGAACACACAAACATCACTGCTTGATTTAGGAAAACGGTCTTTGGTGGGCCACAATGGGGAAAAACAAAATGTTCACAATCGTGCTTAACATTCAGTCTTCTTAATCTTTATGTGCATGGCACATGCTCCCAGGATAAAAAAAGAAAGTGTGTAGGACCATTAACGGATCTTTCTGTCAATCTCAACACCATCTTTTTTGTCTCTTGATAATAAACAATGTGAAGCCATTAAAGTAATGTGCATGGCAAGCTACAGCAATTAAACTTACTACTAGTGCTTCCTACGATATCAGTGTCATATCTCATACACTCTCCAGCTTCCACATTCCGCACAAACACTACAACAGCACACATTTTTCGGGGTTAATGTTAGCGCGACTGACCATGTAACACTGCTGCTACTTACATGTTTTTGATAAGTTTTGTGTTTGGTCGATAAAAAAAAATTGAACGTTTACATGTCCTGACTGATGTACTGTAATTACCGCAGAGACAGCCGTTAACGATCTTTCCGTCAAGGACTACGTCACTTTCTGTAATTTTTTTTTTTATGCAACTAAGCAACTGATGGAAACTTGATCAAATAAGCCTCTTTTCATAGACTAATGGCTAGTTGACTATTAGGGGGCAGCCCTACCTACAAATCCCTTATAACTCCCTAGAAATCTCCCAATCATACAGAACTCTAGTGGCCACCCAAAACACCCTAGAAATCACCCAAACACATTAGCAATGACCTATAACACCCTAGGAACCAGCCAACCATGCAGAACACTTTAGCAACGGCCTGGAACATCTTATCATCCACTCAGAACCTACTAGCAATCAATTGGAAAACCCTGACCACAAGATAGTTTTTCGATAAAAATGAATAAATTAAAAATGGTTTATATCTCAAATTATCAACTGCCATGAAATGCAGTTTAAAGCAACAGTTGTTTACAACTAGCACTCTCTTTAGAAAGTTTATTTTATAACATGTAAATCAGTTTAAAACAGCAGCTACAGAAACACATTTTTAGCATTTTTCTGTATCGTGACCTAATATGCCAGTTACAGGAACATCTCTGCAAATGATCTTGATTCAAACATCACATCATTGATTTTTTTTTTTTTTTTTTTTTATCAGCTACTGTCCTCAACAGAAGTTGCCAACATGCACTGATCTACGACCAGCCAAAGTGGGAAAGTCTAACAAAGACTGTAAGAATTCAACATTTGTGTGTGGTCTTCTTTACTACAACCAAAAGACTTCATAAACTTTAAAGAGCAGATAGTCATAAACAGCCATGTTGAAGTGTCTTTTACAGCAGCTATAAAAATACAGAGGCCCGTGTGCTCATCCTAAGAGGCTGCTAATCGATCAATAAACATTAGCGGCGGCTAATCCACCGTCCCAGCGGAGAATAACACCGACTGAAGACAAGCAACAGGTCTGGCTGCCAGCAGTCTGGTACGGTTCACAGGAGGGGCATTCGGTGAGATGGAAAAGTGTTATTAACAAGAACGTGAAATAGCATGTGTGTAGATCTAACTGTAATTTGATCAGACATGTCCATTTTAGAAGTTGATGTCCTCCACCAGATGCTGTTGCACAATTAAAAACACAAGGGACCAAAAAGTTTGTGTAAGCTGTTGCTGATTTTGTTGAAGAACTCCTCATTTCCTGTAGGTTTCCACCGATAGCATTGAGGACTGCAGTGCTCGGACCAATCAGAGAGTCTGAACCAGCACAGGGAAGAGCAAGGACAAGTGTTCGGCTCCTTTGATGGGGAGTTTGTGTGTGGTGTAATAGTGGATCACTTCAGGGATGGTGTCGAATGGAGGGCTGTTCTGGCCCAGGATATAGCGGCCGTCTTTGGACTGGCTGAACTTCATGTGCATGAATCCCTGGCAGCTCCTGAAAAAGAACATGCAACACTGCCATTGATCTTCAGGCATGCTGGGCAACAACAGAAGCTGGAAAATGCTTTCCAAAAAGCAAAACAAATTTTAATCTCTTCTGGAAAGCTCACAAATTAATTATGCCTGAAAATCAAATAAATGCTTTCCCCAAAATACAACAGAAAAATTACTGTGGCCACACTTTATAAAATCTAAAAAACTCAGAAATTTGCTGCTTATTAATAGTTAGTAGGGTAGTTAATTAGTTAGTGAAGTTAGAGATGTAGAATATGCTCATGCAGAATATGTGTTTTATAAGCACTAGTAAACAGTCAATATGTTAATAATAGGCATGCTAATAAGCAGCCAGTTAATAGTGAGAATTGGTCCCTATACTAAAGTGTTATCCTAACTGTACTCTGTAAACCTGAAAAAAAGCTTAAAAGAAAAAAAAAATTAAACCATAATAATAATAATGCTCTATGAAGTAAATGGTAAACCTGGAAAAAAGATTTCCCACATTAAAATAAAAAATACTCTGTTCCATTTAAAAAAGCAATGTATTATCTTACCAAATAAATCATGGTAATACAAGTTTTTTTATGCTACAATACCATGCCAGTACTGTGGTATATTACAAAAACAAAAAACAAAAAAAAAACAAGCACAAAACAAAATTAACCAAAAATTATTTTAACCTGCTTTATAAAATGCACAAATTAAATATGGCTGAAAATCAAACAAATGTTTACCCAAAATAAAGTAAATAATAACTATAAAAATACTTATACTGCTCTGTTCTATGAAATTAGACTAGATAAGCAAATAAATGCTTTCCACAAAATATAACGACATGAAAATGTAAATTCTTTGTTCAATTAAACAATTAACGCAAAAAAAATATATAGTTTTTTACCCCAAATAAATTAATACTTTGATATTTAATTTTTTTTTCCATGCTAAAAACTAATCTGTGAAAATAGGGCACAATATACTGTATAATTTGAAGGAATTTTTCTGTAATTATTAATTACAGCTGTTTTACCAGTATTTTCGAATTTCACACTTCACTGCATTGTGTTCGAGTTAACTGAAATGTTTGTAAAATTAATGGATAATGTCATGTGTAACTAGCTGCCTGTACTTTTACAGATTTATTTTTTACAGTGTACTTGTATATTACCATTTTATATAAATATGCGGTCACACTTTATTTTAGGGTCCAGTTCTCACTATTAACTAACCATTAACTATGACTTTTGCCTCAATTAACTCTTTATTTGCTGCTTATTAATAGTTTATAAGGTAGTTGTTACGTTTAGGGTATTTGGCAGGATTATGGATGTCATGCATTATATGTACTTTATAAGCACTAATAAACAGCCAATATGGTAATAATAGACATTCTAATAAGCAACTAGATATTATTGTGTATTGGACCCTATACTAAAGTGTTACCGAATATGCTAATCAAACAGTGCTTTTGAATCATAATACCGGCATGCTACTTTTTTATAATTCTGCAATAGAGATGCCAGCAAACTTAACCACAGATAAATTCTGATCATTCTATCATGACTCGACAGCTTTACTATAACCTGATCCCTAGGTGGGGTTGTGAATCTGGTATTTGGGTCAGCGGTGAACAAAAGATTACCGGCGATAAATAGGACAATCTGAGTGATGGTGTAAAGAATATCATAACTTCAGCACAGTCTGGTGTGAATATTATTCTCGGCCTCCCCTTTAAGACGGCTCACCCCAAAAGGCTGGATTTCTATGTATAGAAACAGGAAGTCATTTGTTAGTTTGAAGCTGTCATAGTCTACTATACACCATTCAGCTTAAGTGTGAATGAAAACCCATGGAGGCTGAGAACATCTTTCTCGCCTCTTTCAAAATCAAGCAGTGCGTTAAAATTCAAGACTTAACGTGTTCAAGGAGCATGTCGTGTCTCTAACAAGGTATTATCTGCCAGGTACGTGACGAACCGAGTCTGGGCTGTGAATCTCAATGGCAGCTCGTTCAAAGCTCTCCACGTCGAGGCTGCAGACGGCCCACGATATGACATCAAACGGCGCCGTTCATTCGTTCCCATGGTTCTCGTACAAATGCGTTTTGAATAGAGCTTGTAAAAATCTGATTTCATGTGAACAAAGCCTCTTCTGGAGTGAGTGCTTTTGCCTGTGACTTATAAAGTGTGCTTGCAGTACTGGGTGTGTGTGATTACGGAGTGTTTGCAGGTGTGTGAAAGGCTTTCTGCAGGTCATTCATATTCATTAGCGCCGCCAGGAGAAGCTTTGTGAACTGAAGAGCTGTTCACCTGCCTGATTACAGCTCGGGGAGAATAAAAGCAGCAGAAGAAAGAGGAGGGGGATCAGGGGCTCTGGATCAAGGCGGTAATTAGAGCTGGGAGATTTGACCAGATCGTGCTGATAGCCTATCGAAAAAACAGCAGTGTGCAAATCAGACGGGGCACGTTTTGTCCAAGGAGGCAAGGGAGGAAATTCAATCAAAAACACAATTCTAAGAAAGTGTTCCATGTGATAACACCGTAAAACAACAGAAGAGCAAATATGTTGAAATTTGAGATCAAACAGCGAAACCAAATTGATAATTTAAGTAATACTGACTATAAAATGACAGCAGGTAAGTCTCCAACATGCTGTGGAGGCTAAAATAGGCAATTCTTCGCTGTAGATAAGAATGAAGAACAAAACCAACTAAGATACAGACAACTAGACACAAATGAAGCAAAACACAAGGCAATTAGCTGAAATGGGGTAATGGGGATGAGATTCGTTCACTTCATTTAATGGTAATTGTAGGAATGGAGTAATAAAAGTTTGCTTTGGCTGATGGAGGAAGAGGGGCTGTGCTGTACCTCAGAGAGAGAGAGTAGTCCAAGCGACTGGTCTCGCTGTTTCGTACCAAATAACTGCACTCCTTACAGAGGGTCAGCAGAGACTCGGCCTCGGAGCGCGAGAGAGCGCCGTGATACCATCTGCAAATCATGACAGAAGTCATTAACATATAATAGTCTTAAAGGTACAGTAACAAAAATAGCTCATTAAATTCTAACGGTCAAAGAGAATAGAAAACGTTCCTAAATCAAATCTTCAACCACACTTCAAATGTGTGGAATATGACACCTGTACATATTTAGCTAGTGAGCGTTGTGTGTTCGTGACTGTCGTGGCATGTTTTCCTGTGAGACCCCAGCTGACTAATTTGCAGCAATATTTCAGATGTACTTGACTGCACTTTCTAATGGCCCAAGCCTGCACACCGCCCACATAAATCATATTCTCATAGCCATAAAATAATAACACACTGGGTTGATGTTCCCACAGGCGCGAGACGTCACACAGAGTCCATCGTGTGCCTTGAAAATGTCAAAAATGCTAATTCTGACACTATTAATCACCCTCATGTCGTTCCAAACCTTTATGAGTTATTTTTCTCTCTGTGGAAACCAACAAAAGAAAAAGCCCATTGACTTTCATTGTACCATTGCAGCATTCTTCAAAATATCTTCCACAGAGGAAAGTATGTACATTTAGGTTTGGAACGACATGAGGGTGAGTAACTGATGACAGAATTTCAATGTAAGGTGTATTATGTGATAGCATTCTAATTGCGACCTTTTTAGCTTAGCTCTCTCGGTTCCTCTATTAGTTTTTTGTGTTGGACGTACACTTGTTTCTCCAGGGGCAGGGTGGGATCCACTCTCTCGCCGATCATTGAATGAGGTTCGCTGGGCTTGCGTAGCTTCATGCTGCCTGTGGTTGGCCTGGGACACCTCAGGCGCTCTGTGGGAGAACAGGAACGGTCCCACTCAGCACCCTCAAACTGCACTGCATGGGCACGGTGAGAGAAAATGACTTGATGTCATCAACATCAGTAGAAAAGTGATTGAAAAAGTTTTATAAACATTGTATATTAACCAGGAATGACATGACAAAACAAAACTTGTTCATGATAATCACAGATTTAGGGTTCCCATGATGAATGGTTGTGGCACAATTTGAATGCAGTTGGCAAATTGGTTTCTGTCTTGTTGCTCCAAGTTGCGCCACCTATCATTTCATACATCCAATATTAAATATCGGATACAGTGCAACACAATTTCAAGTTTTGTTGCAAAGGGTCTGAATACTTATGTACGTGTGATATTTCAGTGTTTTTTTTTTTTTTATTAATTTACAGACATTTCTCAAGTTCAGTTTTCTATTTGTCATTATGAGCTATGGAGTGTAGATAAATGAGAAAAAAAAAAAGAATTGAAACCGTTTTAGTATCAGACTGCAACATGACACAATTGAAAAATGTGAATGTGTGCAACATCATGCCTGGTTAGGACAGTTAACAATACATGTTTTGCAGACAAGGAGAAAACCAAACCAAAACATCAAAGAGTAACGCAGGGAGGGTTGTAGGAAATTAAGGTGGCACGTTTATAATGCAAACCAGGTTTCAAAGCCAGAAAACAATGTGAAAAGAGACCTGTGGATGCAGAGGAGGGGTAGAATCAAACTCAAGTATCAAACAGAGTGTGAAAACTAGGTATACACGAGTTTTCGGCACATTATCAGTTATAAACCGATAATTTTGCAAACTTGCATGTGTTTTTACATTTAGAAGGGATGCACAATATTATCATGTGATTAGATCACATACAGCAGTTTGGTCATTCTTGAAGCAAACTTTTGTCTGAAGGTGATTAGATTCTCTTTTTTTTTTTTTTTGGATCGATCAAAATTACGTGTCCATTGTACGATTGTGTTAACTGTTAATAACGCGAACAGCAGAAACAACCCCCTGCCCCCCCCGGTTCCTAATGCCAGTTCATTAAGGCCTTTTATTTATTTATTTAAAATGAATGATTTTAGTTTTTAGTCTATTAGAAATACAAAATCTGACATTTATTAATGATCGATCACAAAATGGAAATAATTATCACCTTATCTAGAATTAGCTTTTGTTTGTATATTATTTGTTTTTTTTGTGACTTTGTGACTTTTGCTGCTTTGTCATTTATATTAGCTTTTGTATTTTTACAATATTTAAATTCTGCTTTATTTTTAGTAATATTGTAACAACTTTAAGTTAACTTGTTCTAATTTTTGTTTAAAGGTGCCATAGAATGCATTGATTCAATATTTTAAATTTGAGTGTGTATGTTAAGTTGTATCTCGAAATACCTCACAGATAATTTTTTATAGCTTTTTGAAATTGCCATTTTTAGGGTATGAGCCAAAACGCGCAGTTTTTTGTTTGTCCCCTTTAAATGAATATGAACTGGTGCCCCCATATCCCTTTTCAGAAAAGTGCGAAGCTTCAAGAGTTCATGTTCATGGGCATACCGGTGATACGGTTTAACTGGTGGTGACAGTGTTACTGACCTCACATTGCTTCCAAATTCAATGTTTTACAAATGCAACTACCACATTCCTATTGATGTCATTCGTGTAGCATGTGAAGGCAGCATTAGTGAAAACAGGCAGAGACAATGCAGCTTTAGCAACATTAGCCTTACAGAGAGGCAAGAAGCTTTTTTGAAAAAACAAAATATGACGCAGGATTTTTACTTTGTCTGAAGTCTGGACGTTTGTGCACGCAGCGTTGGTATTGATCCCTCCTTCAGAAGCAGTCTTTGCACAACACCAGCTCTGAACTGGTGTAAAATGTTAGCACAAACGTATAGGACTTTTCTTTTTTTTCCCGGGACATTCCCTTCGAAAGTGAAATGTAACTACCGTGTCCTCAGCAGTCTATGAAGACTCCTAAGTTTGTTGGTGCATCCCAACACCCAACATTTTAAATGGCTCTTTGGCGCTCACAGCAGCTACAGCAAGAAAACAGTAATGGTGGACCGCTGCTTCTCACTTAGGGTTGTGTATATGCTAATAGTGCAGAGAGTGTCACAAATTCTCAGAGTATAATATCATAATAGTGAGAAATCTGGAACTACTCGTGTGGAGAGACTGATTATGATTTATTAGCCTTAGAAAACAACGAGTAGGTGGATTTTTCCTATTATAGGCTTGTTGTATACAGCTGTGTTCAAACACCTCAAAAGTTATTTTTGCATTCTATCGCACCTTTAAATTTAAAATGTTCATCTAATGTTCATATCAGTTTAATTCAGCTTTTTGTCAATTAACACAAATGATTCTGAATAGTTTTAGCTAATGATAACAACACTGATGTTTGCTAGAATTATAATATGGTGTCATCCCAAGTGAAAACACAACTGGAAGTCAGAACTGACCCCATGCAGTCATCACATGCTACTGTGATGAGAGCAGCATGAGTGGGAGAGATTTACATCAAATGGGAAGCAAACGGGAGGTTTCCAGCAAAACGGTGACTCAGCGAGCTTGACAGATACAGGACACTGGAGGGGCAGCAGTGGGGAGGAGGGGTCAAAGTTCACCTTGCTCGCCACAGATGGGCTCCTCCTCCAGCTGTCCGACCGGAGGAGGCCACGGCAGCTCGGTCAGATCTCTCATATCTATGTCGGCGAAGAGCGAGCGAGTGATGCAGACAGTGAAAGACAGAGAGAGAACGGTGAGAAACAGAGATAACTGAAAAAACAGAGACAATCCACCGATGTCAGTCTTCACACATTGCTTATCAGGCAGGAAATGCAATGTGAGCGCTGACTCAACATCTAATTACCATCCCAATCCCATAAATCTCATTACCAACACATATATACACACTCAAACAGGAGCCACTGCGATGTTTCAAAGCTAGAGATGCACCGTTTTCTGATTTTGAATTCAGAATAATGTAAAGAATTCCATGAAGAACTCAACTGATGCATGCTCCACTAAACAACAAAAATTTTAAATTGATCTTACTCCGATTATTTTAGGAATCGTTTTTAATGAACTACCCTATTCAGCTAGTTTGAATGGGTACATATTAAAAAGTAAAATTATCGGTCCAACAATTCCACATTTGTGCGTCACAATCACTTCAATCCCACCTCACACACTCACATGGGGTGCCTTGTATCACGTACAAGTGCATCACACTCTCAAACAGGATTACAAGATGAAGAATAGGCCAAAGGGAGATGTGTGACATCTTTATAAACAGACCACCATCCGACACCTCCACCCCCTCCATCGCGCCCTCTCGAAAAGAACACGACGGGGTGATGTTTGGAAAAAGAAACAGGCGGGCCCATACATCCCCCGCTGACTGGTGAATTATTGAAGAGAATGTCACAGACTCTTTCGCCCCGCTCCCGGTGCATTATTGATGCCTGGCGCGGTACAATGGTCCCATCTGGAGAACTAGAATCAGAGAGTGGCCCTGCTAATCCTCCTTCAAACCTGGCTAACCCTGTAAATAATCTTCCTAATTCCACCAATAATGCAGATGATTTCACAAATAATCCAGTGCAATTCTTAATGAACCAACTGAAGTGACCAACTATGCAGATGAGCTATACTACACTATGATACTACCTCTGGACTCTCTCTCTCTCTCTCTCTCTCTCTCTCTCTCTCTTATATATATATATATATATATATATATATATATATATATATATATGAATAATTATAATATAATTAAGCATAAAATACAAAATAACATTAATGTAAAAATAAAAAATGTTTTTGCAATGTAAATATTTTATTATGTGTTTAATAAATAGAATATATATATACAGTATATAGTGGGTATGGAAAGTATTCAGACCCCCTTAAATGTTTCACTCTTTGTTATATTGCAGCCATTTGCTAAAATCATTTAAGTTCATTTTTTTCCTCAATGTACACACAGCACCCCATGTTGACAAAAAACACGGAATTGTTGACATTTTTGCACATTTATTAAAAAAGAAAAACTGAAATATCACATGGTCCTAAGTATTCAGGCCCTTTGCTCAGTGTTTAGTAGAAGAACCCTTTTGATCTAATACAGCCATGGGTCTTTTTGGGAAAGATGCAACAAGTTTTTCACACCTGGATTTGGGGATCCTCTCCAGGTCTGTCAGGTTGGATGGTAAACGTTGGTGGACAGCCATTTTCAGGTCTCTCCAGAGATGCTCAATTGGATTTAAGTCAGGGCTCTGGCTGGGCCATTCAAGAACAGTCACTGAGTTGTTGTGAAGCCACTCCTTCATTATTTTAGCTGTGTGCTTAGGGTCATTGCCTTGTTGGAAGGTGATGCTGCCACCACCATGCTTCACTGTTGGGATTGTATTGGGCAGGTGATGAGCAGTGCCTGGTTTTCTCCACACATAGAACTTTTTGGCCTTAATTCTAAGCACTATCTTGGTCTCATCAGACCAGAGAATCCTTCAGGTGTTTTTTTTAGCAAACTCCATGGGGGCTTTCACGTGTCTTGCACTGAGGAGAGGCTTCCGTCGGGCCACTCTGTCATAAAGCATTGACTGGTGGAGGAGTGCAGTGATGGTTTACTCTCTACAACTTTCTCCCACCTGAGCCACAGTGATCTTTGGGTTCTTCTTTACCTCTCTCACCAAGGCTCTTCTCCCCCGATAGCTCAGTTTGGCCGGACGGCCAGCTCTAGGAAGGGTTCTGGTCGTCCCACACGTCTTCCATTTAAGGATTATGGAGGCCACTGTGCTCTTAGGAACCTTAAGTGCAGCAGAAATGTTTCTGTAACCTTGGGCAGATCTGTGCCTTGCCACAATTCTGTCTCTGAGCTCTTCAGGCATTACTTTGACCTCCTGATTCTCATTTGCTCTGACATGCACTGTGAGCTGTAAGGTCTTATATAGACAGGTGTGTGGCTTTCCCAATCAAGTCCAATCAGTATACTCAAACACAGCTGGACTCAAATGAAGGTGTAGAACCATCTCAAGGTTGATCAGAAGAAATGGACAGAAAACCTGAGTTACCTGAGTGTCACAGCAAAGGGTGTGAATACTTAGGACCATGTGATATTTAAGTTTTTCTTTTTAAATTAATCTGCAAAATGTCAACAATTCTGTGTTTTTCTGTCAATGTGGGGTGCTGTGTGTACATTAATGAGAGAAAAAAAAGAACTTAAATGATTTTAGGAAATGGCTGCAATATAACGGAGTAAAAAATTTTAGGGGGTCTGAATACTTTACGTACCCACAGTATAAGCAATTTATAATATAAAAATCAAGGAATATGCTTTTAAACTGTAAAATATGCTTTTAAAAGGTCACACAAAGGAAGTGTTTGGAAAAATTAATCATTGAGCGAATCTTTCGGGAGTCGTTGAACAGGTAAAAATAAATGTATATAATAAGACAATTAAAATGTTTTCTGACCTATATGTTGTGCCCAATATATTTATCGCCCAAGGTTCACACGTACTCCATCTGCAATGCATATACAGTAAGTTATGTGTACGCGGTTCAGAAGCAGCAAGAGCGCAATATTGTAACACGAAAACACATTAAAATAATACACGAGCGCGAATCTATCCGCTCGCACGTAGATTTCCTTTGCTCTGTAAACAAAACCAGACGCGCATGCTCAGATCATAGACTGTATAAGGCTCAGATACACGCTGCCTTACAACGTGCCTCCTCTCGCTCAACCTGCGTCCTGTGCACTCACAACTCTCTCTGTGCTCATGCGCAAGATATTAAATATTTTCGCACCTTTCTATTTATAACCTTTTCTGTTCTCATCTTTTACCGCATGCAGTGTGAACGTTCTGTTGCATTAACATGGGCTCGAAAAAAAAAAAAAAAAACTGTTAGACATTGTGTGAACCTGGAGTTAGGCATATGCCCAGTCTGCTCTGTTCTCGCGCTCCACTTAATGCGGGAGGTCGGGGTTGCGTAAAATCGTGCTATCAAGCGATTTAGAAATCGCCCAGACTGAAATCGCGATTTTATTTCGATTTCGATTAATTGCCTAATAGATCTACACACAAAGAGATTTACATACCATGTTCCCGGCCCTTCACTGTATGACTGTAATGCTCTACATTAACTGTCCCATCACTCCTGCGGTTCCAGCAAGCCTGTCAGACCCAGTCAGGCTGACAAAGGGCAGCGCATCAGTGCCTGTTAGCAGACCTGCAAAAACCCCACACTGAAGAGCACCAGCCACTCGCCACAAAGGTCATCTCTGGGCTACAATACATCACGCTGGGACAGATGGCCACAGCATTCGCACATCATTACTACTAAAGCACAGGGCTGTAGAGAAATGCGTCTCTGGCTAGAAATGTGCAGAGACGGCAGAATACTCCAAGTGTGAGAGCCCATCTGGAATAATGAAAGCCTCATTTGAGGATGTAATAAAAAGAAACGATATAACATCAGTGCAAAACTGTGATTAAGTCTCAATTTACACAATAGATGTTATTACCAAAGGTGCAAACAAACTCTTGTGCAAACAAATGCGCTTTATGCTTTGGTAGCATTTTATGTGAGCTGTAAAACCTCATCTGGAGGCGTTTTTTTATCTTGGCATCTGAATTCAATTAACATGTTGTGGCAGCTAACATGCACAGATTTTACTGCTAATGTGACGATTAAGACAGAATATTTTGCTGCCATTTAAAAAAATGCTATATATTATATATATATATATATATATATATATATATATATATATATATATATATATATATTTATTTTTTTTTTAATTGTTTTTTTTTTACAAAACAAGAAAGAATATTTAAAAACAGTTGTCTGCATATGCAATTTAATCTATCATAATCCATCCATCATTTATCCATCCATCCAACGTTTGTTTTTATATAAATATTGATAAATATATCATTATGCATTTTTGATAGATTTTTCAAATTTCTGTAATTTCCATTTTATTTTCTGTAATTATATAAATATTTACCTACACAATAATTACTTTTGTTCACACACACACACACATATAATTGAAATTTTAATACTTTATTTTTAAAAATAAAAAAGAGCATTTAAACAATGACAGGTTTATCGCATTGATTAATTTGACCTCGTCACCAAGTCATTGTGAATGACAAATATTTTGTACATCACCTAAATCAAGTAAAATTTGAGAAAACTGGGATAATTCTATTTATATTTACAGCACAGAGCCCGCATCAATGGTCACAATGACAAATAAAGATAATGTGCTATTTACCTCACTTATTGTTCTTGTAATTACCGGAAAACAGTACAAAGAAAATCTCATTTCTCCCCTTTCATTACATTCATCCTTTTACGCTCCACTGTCTGAGCTTTTTATCTTCTGTAAACCACTTACCGCCCCTTTTCCTCTCTCGCTTTCATTTTTCCTCCTAAGTGAGATGATATCTCCCCCCACCCATGTATCCCTCTCTCTCCTGCCTCAGTGTATTTACGCTAGAGCGAATTACCAGGACATGCCTTTTCATTACTGTCACAAAGCGAAAAAGAGAGCAAGAGAGGGAAATAAATGGATATAGGAGCCATTCTCACTTCCCCCGGGCTTGCTTACAGCCGCTTGACAGACCCGGGACATGCAAGCCACCACTTTCTCTCTCTATTTCACTCACACCAACCATGTTCCCTCAGCTGTCCTTGTAGCCAAACCAAAAGTGATCCAATGGCACTTCAGTTTGGGCCAAAACCTTCCAAGAAAAGTGTGCGAGAAGTTTTAAAGGGGACACATGCAAAATACATCAATTATATGTCCATTTTGCACAATCCTTTATTCTGTGACCATGTCAAGAACACACACAAGCATTGATGGACAAAATGACGGCCAGCTACACCAGCTTTCAACATCCTCTACTGGTGTGACTCAATGATCTACAGTCGCTGGCGTGTGGCTGAACGCATCTCTGCGGTTGATTAGCGTGGTAATGAGTGCAGAGAGGCTTGAGGGACGTGCCGAGCGGCCGTGTGGCTTAAGTGATTGTGGTAATTGAGTGGATAGTGACAGCTTTGCAATGGCCTAATTAAAACTCACTGGACTGAGGCCAAGATTTTACTGTCATAGTCACACTTTTAACAACCGAACCGAGACACAAATGGAGCTGAAATGCAAATAAAACCAAACCATCTGTTGTGAAGCCATGTCGGCGTAAAGCAAAGGAGTCTGGGATCTGTTTTATACAACATAACATGCATAATAAAAAAATCACTGCAAACAGCTGTGGAAACTTTATTTTTTACAACTTTTTTATTTTTAGTACGTGTTATTACACCTTTAAGACTAGGGATGGACGATATTATCGGTCCAATATCAGAAAATGGCCGATAATGGCTTTAATTGTAAATATCTGTCCAATATGAAAAATTATGCCGAAATGTCTTGCCGATAAGAGGAATACATTAACTCACTTGTACTCAGGGTGTGCTAGCGATTAGATCACGTCAGCATTGGGGCTCATTCTTAAAGCAGACTGCATTTAATCTGAGAATACATGTACAGAATGATGCGTTCGGTTTATGATGGAGTAAACAGTAAATGCACTTGTAGTGGCAGCAGTGGCAAACTCCCCTGGGTCCTAATGCCCATTCGATAAACAGTTTTAATTTTACCATTAAAGCTTTTCCACTGTGGCTCGCATGGCAGTAAATGCAGTCAATATAGATATTTCATAAAAACATTAAAAACAAGCAAGACTATAACATAACCCATTAAAAACAACTCACACCATGTCTACACCGGACACGAGTGGTGCGATCCAACAAAACACAACAGAACCCAGTGATGTTGACTACACTGGACATGGTGTGATGCGACACGACCCCCATCATCAGTGAACCGATGCCTCGTTCTATTTATGACGAAATGAACTGACACTACGTTCAGATGATTCTCAACTGTAGTGTGGTGACATCAAGTTTAGACGACCCAGTGGCATTTCAAGATGGAAATATAGACTAGAAAATATATTTACACTTGCTCTGTCCTATGTCCATGACACTCACTGTGGATTGCACATTTTATTCTTAACAGCTCTTAACGCCGAGTGTGCACCTGGATGGTTAGATGCATGATGGGCTAGTGTATACATATGAAAAATAAATAATTAAGGTCATTCCAGCATTAAGGTAATACTGATTATTATTATTATTTAAATCATCTCGTCTCAGTTATAAATTTGACTGGTAAATGATAAAGAACGATATCCCCTTTTGTATTGCATTGCATATCAGGAATGACAGATTAATAAAAGACTAGTGCTAGTTCTCAAGACTAAATGCTATTTGTGACTAGATGTAACTTTTGATACTTTGCGGTAAAAGTGGCTCTGATTGACTCTGCCCTATCAATGTGGCTCCCATGAAAAAAAAAAAAATAGTGAAGACCTCTGACAGTCTTACAAATGGCCTGCCATCTTGTCTTTCTGGCTTGTTGTTTCTGAGTGCACTTTAACCTCAAGGGGGAAATCCAGATCAAATCTCAGTAGGTAAAATCTGAACAAAATACAGTTAAAACTTATTGGTGATTTTTTTTTTTTTAGGCCACATCGCCCCGCCCTAGTATATGTAGTTTAAAAGTTGGATATATTAAAGCTTATCTATATGCGTGTCTGTGCATATATTTTATATTAGTGCTTTCAAATGATTAATCGTGATCAATCGTATTGAAAATAAAAGTTTTTGTTTACATAATATGTGGAAGTACTGTGTATATTTATTAGGTATATAAAGACACACACACACAGCATATATTTTGCTAACTTTTTCATGTATTTCCATGTATAGATTCATATAAATGACGTCATATATAAATATATTTTATATAAACATAACATTTTGCTTAAATGTATACATGCATGTGTGTGTATTTATATATAAATAATAAATATACACAGTAAACACACATATTATGTGTGTAAACAAAAATCTTTTATTTTGGATGCAATTAATCATTTGACAGCACTAAAAACACTACGCAAGCATGTAAAGAGCAAAGACATGACGTCTCCATTTTCACAAATGTACATTTTTGTGCAATTTTCAAAAGTTAGTGTTTTCAGGCTCCCAAGACAATGTTGTTGCGTAAATAAATGGCCAGAACGCATTTTTAGTTTTCAGTTTTTAGTTGAACACCCCTTAGAATTTGAGCACACCACTTTGGCAAATAAGAGATAATGCATTTAATGTTTTACCTATAATAACTCCGCATCTGATTGGCTGAAGCTTTTGAAATGGTCCAATCACAGACCATTTCTCAAACTAAAAACGGCTGTATATGTGCTAAAGATGCTTTAATGTGTCCTTCTGTCTCTCTGTCCCCCTCAGCTCACCCCGCTCTCAGTCCAGTCGTCTTTTTCCCTCCGTTCTCCCCCGAGTGTGATAATCACCACTGCTGGAGGGGTAGATGGGGAGGAGGTGGATGGAGATGCCCCTGCACCCCTGCGGTGGTTTATCAGCCCGAGTGTGTCAGCACTGCAGGAACACAAACCTGTCAGAGCTGAAAGGGTGAGAGAGGGAGGGAGGTTGAAGGAGAGCGGAGGTGTCAGCGTGTGACTGATTGCAGCCCTCCACTCGCAAGGCTATAGCCCCCTCCTCACCATCACCTCATCTCTCCACACAAATCTCTTCACTCGCACCAACACACACAAATGCTTTCAGCATCGCTATTCAGTGGTGGAGCTGTGCAGCTACTAGAAAATGTCTAAGAACAAATATTGGACAATTAGTTGACTAGTCGATCCTAAAAAACACTGGTTTAATTCATTATCCAGTCATCTATAAAACTGGCCTCAGTATCTCCAGCGACTTTAGGATATATTCCTTTTGACTATCAGTCTCGAGGAAGCCCTAAATAATCAGGGTCCATCAGATCAGGATCAGATGCAATTTTTATAGCTCACACAATATGCAATCATGACATTTATTAACCCTTTTCTTTATTTCTGTGCTACAAAAGCAGGTCGTCACATCAGCAGCTACCACGGGCCCCTTGAGCTCACTTTCTGTCTCTCAGCTAAAAATACAGCGTGCTTCTGCGGCAGGAACGCACTGCAGTTTTGATGTTGGGAAGTGCTGTGCTCATGCATGGCACTGCTGACCACTGGTTCTGCTGTCCTGAAGCCCAGACATGCTGAGAAAGTCCTTAATTAATGGAAAACAGTGTGTGTTTGTGTGTTGGGAGGTGTGCGGGGTGAGCCAGGCAGGGGATGATTTATTCCAGTGTCACCTTGACCCCTGACGCAGAGATACAGTTCAATTAAACAGGATTGGCCCCATGGCACTGCTTTCATCTACTGCCTAAGAGTTCTGCAAAACACTCACACACAGGGCCACATTCACTGGATCCAATAACATCCATATGGGGCGCTTTTCACATCCATCTGCCACCAAAAACCAAAAATGCTAATGACCCAAACCAAAATATTCCAAAGAACGCAATGAAACATAAATGAAGTAAGAAGAATTGATTTTCTTCTGTGGTTCCGTTCAAGGCTTCTGTTTCCAAAACGCTTTCAATCATTATCCAGAGATCTATAAAACTGGCCTCAGATCAGTGGTAGAACATGAAACAGAATCAACATGAAACAGCATTCGCAACTGTTGTACTTCCATAATGTAGCGCGTTTGCAAGTGAAATACGATATTCAGCGATTTAATCAGATTGATTTTCCTTTGCGCCCTTTTTCTGCTGCAGGCAACAATGAAAAATACTTTCCCACTGAATCCTTCACCTCAAATTTTGCAGTTACTGTATGTTGGATGCATCCATTGGATGGTGCTGTGGAGACGTGCCAACCATATACTTAGTCATTTCCAGGAATTTCTTTTTTTTTTTTTTTTTTTTTTTTTTAAGTACTACATAAAATTTACTTTGATGCAACTTTTAAGCCTTTTTAAAATACATATTTTATTACATTTTTATTAAGAAATGTCATTTAAAAACACTTACCGTAATCTCACCTGTTTAAAAAAAAAAAAAAAAATGAATAAATGGATGAACACGCATTCATTATTAATGTACTTTTAGACAGTTCTTATTACTTTATTTTATATTATGTAATTATTTTTTATATTATTTTATTTTAATTTTTTTATTAGGACATGCTGCTCAATTTTTTTTTAATTTATAAATTACTTTTAAATTACTTAAATTACTTTTAAGCATTTAATTTAATATTTTATTTATTACTTGATTTTATTTAAAAATGTAAAATAATCTTTCACCTAAATCTACTGTTGCAAACAAATCTTTTGGATGTCACTGTGGAGATTTTTTTTTCATTTACTTTGTTAAACTTTAACTCTATTTTTAAATTCCTTTTTTTCCCTTTACATTTTTAAATTAATATACAACTATGCATATTTTATTTACAATTTTAATTTAAAGGAACATCAGTAGGGTAAATTAATAAATAAAATAAAAAATAAAAAATATATATATATATATATAAAAAAAAAGTGAAATATAATGATATGCGTACAACAAGGTAGCCCAATAACCCAAACGACGTAACAGGCAACGCCCCTGACACCCCCGAAGAAGAAAAAAACACCAACTTATATGTTTATGTTATGCTACTCAGTCAGGCGCTCGCTCACTCAGCACGCGCTGAAGGCTCGTCGCAAAATAGCCAATGCGTTTAACAGACTAGAAATAGAAGATCCTCCAATAACCAACAGGTCTGGTGTTTGGGTGCACTTTGGATTCCCTGTAAGCTATAATGGTGATGGCAAGAGAGTGGTGGATAAAAAAACAACAACGGTATGTCGCATCTGCTACATGACAATAGGGTACACCAGCGGGAAAAAAAGAAAAGAAAAAAAAAACACCAGCGGGAATACTTGAAACATGTCAACTCATTTACGCCGACATCACCTTATTGTGTCAGTATCTGGGAAAAGACGGAAAAAAGGAGAAACATACACGCAACAAACTATCCCCGCAGCATTTAGACCGACATTTCCAACTGATTCAAACAGGGCAAAAGACATCACCGCGGTGATCGGTAGGCTACATTTACGGTATAGCCGCGGATATGAGACCTTAGTATTTACCATTCATTCAGTCATCACCATTATAGCTTACAGGGAATCCAAAGTGCACCCAAACACCAGACCTGTTGGTTTATTGGAGGATCTTCTATTTCTGGTCTGTTTCTTCTTTATTGGAGGATCTTCTATTTCTTTCACATGCATTAGACATTTTGCAACGAGCCTTCAGCGCGTGCTGAGTGAGCGAGCGCCTTCGGGGCCGTTCACATATCGCGCCTAAAAACGCGTGGAAAACGCTAGGCGCGTCTTTCTCCTCCTTTCCAAAGTGCTCGGGCAGAAGCACCCCTGAGGCGTCTGCCTTTGCTAAGCAACAATGACGCGCTCTCTCCATGAAGACGCGGAAATTTCAGCAAAGGATAAATGGATTTGCAGCACTAAAAATCGCTTGCATTAGCTCTGCTGCTAAATTTATTTCAAAATTGCAATCCATATACAACTATGATCAGCTGATCCTTCATCTTGGCTGAGCTTTCAACGTTGTTACGGGAAAGGATGAAGCTGATTGGTTAGTTCTTGTCACACGACCCGCGGTGTGCTTGCGGCATTCTGAAAAGTTGAGATGTTTTTACATTTTGCTGTATCTAAAACATACCGAACCGTGACATCAGTGTATCGTATCGAACCATGAATTTTGTGAACCGTTACACCCCTAATATATATATATATATACACATTTTAATAAAAAAACTTAGTTGTCTGAATGGACAACTTTAAATTTCTCCCCCTCAAACGATGCATAAAACCATGCAAGTTAAGGTGGCTAGTCGTTTTACCAGCAAAAGCCTTGGAGATGTGTTCCTTCTTCCACTCCCACGGTTGGTCGTATTCGTCAGCGGGCCTGTCGTCGTCCTGTGGCAGCCTGCTCTCTCTCCCTTCCTCAGGCAGATCCGGCTGCCCTGGGACACGCTCCTCATATGGGGTGTCATAGAGCTGGACCTCCCCTCGCCCCCATCCTCCTGCTCCACCACCAGCTCTCCTCTGCAGCTCTGAAACACCAAACAAACCAGTTATAAAATTCCCAAATGAAATGTTAGAAAGACATCCAAAATGTAGATGTAGGTTTTTCATCAGAACGGATTTGGAGAAGTTTAGCATTACATCACTTGCTCATCAATGAATCCTCTGCAGTGGATGGATGCCGTCAGAAATTAAATGAGAGTGCAAACAGCTGATAAACACATCACAATAATCCACAAGTAATCAACACCACTCCAGTTCATTAAAAGATGTTTTTTAAGTAACAACTCAGTGAACCAGACTTTGTGCTGATAGTCCAACATCTGGCTGTAAGATTATGGTCATAACAGTTGGGTTAGAAAGGTGATCCAGTCATCTTCTAGAAGTTTCATTGTGGCATGTGTTCATTAAAACAGTGTGAGACAGGCTGCACTGTTAAATCAAGACACAATAAATCGATATATTCCCTGGGCTCCACAGCTGGGCTCCCTCGCCTGGGCCACATTAATTATGAAAATGTCTGGTGAAGAGTGGCGGCGTATGACAAATTGTGTTTGCACAGCTTGCCGGCATCATACAGGAGGGCTTAACAAAGAGAGAAAGAAATGTGAGTGTGTGAATATATATGCGTGTGTGCGTGTGTGAGTGTGTGTGTGCAGACCCAGTCCAATCTCAAGGACTGGGAAATCTCATCTCTCCTGATGGGCATTTTCATTTCCATTATCATACCTCTCGAATGACAAGCACCAAACAACAGGATGTCTGAATGACCTTCAAGAGCTTTTCAGCAAAAATAACAGCCGGTTAAAAGCTTATATGAAAAGAACTGCAAATACAAAATGTTTTGAAAAATATCATGCTGTCCTTTTTTGCCTAAGTTTGTTTGCTAAACTTTTGACTTGAATCAGAGTGAACTAGTGAGATGTCGGTATTAAAATTCGGGCTGATCCCAATAAAATTCTGGCCAATACCGATAAACCGATAATTATTTATCCGATAACATTAAAATTAAAAAAATCTATTTTTTAAATTAAACAAAACACTACTAACAAAATTATATCATTGTAAATGCTAATTAATTACAGAAACAGGGTTACTATTGTTAGCTAAAACTAAAATAATTGAAAAATATTTTATGTAATAAAAAAAATACATTTCACCTTGCCAACTAGCTGAAATAAAACAAGTACTAAAATAA
>NC_039264.1:8793227-8800727 GCF_003368295.1 Carassius auratus | reverse complement strand
ACTCGAACCCACAACCCTAAGGTTAGGAGTCAAACTCTCTAACCACTAGGCCACGATTTCCGGCAGGCAATATGCTAATGTTTCACGTTGACGTCAACCCGAAATGTCTTGGGATTCGTTTTGAAAACGACTCCTATCAATGATTGAGAGTAGACTCTGTTTTTGAGAGACAATAACTTTATACATGGTAAACTTTCAGATTTAACCTGTGCATGATGTTTTCAATCACTTAGAGCTGTGTTACACACTGCATGAAATGCAATTTTCAAAAATCCATAATAGGAGTATTTTAATGTGTTCAGACAATTACATTTATTCCACAAGTGGAATTTTACTTAAATTCCATAGGAATAAGTAGTTGTGGTTAATTTCAAATGGGCTTTTATAATTACATTGCAATTCTTGGGCATTGCAATTACAAGCATGTCAATTTGGATCACATTTACTTAAAAATTCAAGTTATCACAACATTATAAATTTACAGTTATGAAAAATGAATATTCTTTTTCAGTCAACAGTGCTTTTAAATTATTAGTGTTTTTAAAGTTTAATTTTAAGTGAGGTAATCTGAATGTAAAAATAGGGTAAATTAGGTAAATTGAGGTAAGACTGTGTCATTCGCACTGTGGTACAAAACCAAATGTGAAAGTCTCTTGAGCTAATGCTAACTACAGACCTTATTTTCTCATAAATCAAACAGCACTATTCTAAAACCCATAGGAAATTCCTGAGGGAACCCATAGCAAATAAGCTTTCCTGGCCAGCAACCTGACGTCATGACTAAACAACTCTACACAAGTTAGTTATAATAGTCATTTCTCTGGAGTCTGCTGCTACAACCAATGCATTGTGGGCACGCTTCAACTGCAAATGATACATGCAATGCTGCCTTAAGATTTGGCCAGATGTCTTAGAAAACAGTAAAATATTTGTGGCTACCTTTTGGAACAGTCTTCCCTGATGATTTCCTAAAATGTCTAGGTTTTAATGATTAAATCTCTCAAATCAGCAAGTTAGAAGGGGAAAGTTCAACCATTTGTAAGGAATAAAACAATGGAACAGATTACATGAATATAAAACTGTAATCTGTGCGACTCAGCAGTGAGTCTCTCTCTTGGGAGTCACTGAGAAAGACACACTCATACTTCATTCTCTCCATACGACTCAAAGGGCAAACCAGACTCCCCTGGGCTACGGGAACACACACCAAAAGAAACAGGACAAAGTCTGACTGACCGGTTATCACTTTCTGGGCTTCGTAGGGCTCCATGTAGCCGTTGTTCTCAGGAAGGATTGGGCCTTGAGTGGTTTCGGGATGCGGGTCCAAACAAGCATCGAATGGGTCAGAGTAATCGGTATCTCCCATGACTGGAGCTGAAGGAACCACCTGAAACAAGAACAAAATCATGTGACGATCCTCAACCAGAAGAGGGGATAAATTGAAGATTATCTCAGTCTGCCGAGGGATGAAGGAAGGGAAATAATTTCACATAATTATGAGGCAAAAAAAAACCCCACTTGTACTGTGTGTTTCACAGTAAGGCACAGCAACGTGATCCAATGCTTTCTATTTGTGTCTCAGAGCAGCGCAGTTCAAACAAACTCCATCTCTATGAGTTTGCATCACTTATAACATTAATTTGGGAACAAAACACACAACAATCTTTAACCTGTAACGAGAAATGCTAATAAACCAGCTGTTGTCAAAAGAGAGGAAAGAGAAGCATTACGAGCTTACTGTATTTAAAAAAAGAAAGGTTTTGACTTTACAGTTGTACTGATAAGATGCACATAGCATCTCCCAGACATGGCTGCTTCAACACTAACTGTGTTACTGAAACCATGCATTCTTTCTTAGCATGAACATTTGGGTGGCATTATGCAAATATTTCCACATATTGACGTAGACATGTGAGGGCGTGTTAGAACGAGCCAGAGTCTTAACTTTGATAAAGAATATCTCTTTGGATTAGATTCTTTTTACATAGTAGCAGTTCAAATATTTCTTGTAAATCTCAACTTATACCTTAATGTAATCAAATTAAATTAAATACAAAACCAAAGCTATTTGCCACTGCCAGGGCATTAACATATATTTCTAGAAAATATTTTATAGTTAGTTACAGAAAAACAAGTTATGCTCAGAGTCCAGAGTCTCGATCATAACATTACAACAGGTATCTTCCCAGTAGAGACCATGTTAATAGAAACCATGTAAATTAAAAAACTTTTATTTTGGATGCAATTAATCATTTGACAGCCCCATACACGCATATATATATATTTTTTTTTTATTATTACTATTTTTTTTTTTTCAATTAGTAATTTTTTATTGTATTTAATTGTGTTTAATACTACTACTACTCATTATTATTATGATTTTATATTTTATATAATTTTTGTCATTACACTTAAGTTGTAAATAAAACAAAGGATTACAAGAAAGATTTACAAGAAAATACTGTTTCAGTCTTTCTACATGTTACTTGTCGTTTTTAGTAATTTGTGCAAATTACTAGTAATTTATATAGCACTCTATATATACATAAATATTCATATATTATATATTGGACATTTTACATAAATATGTAATCTATATATTTTTTTTATACTACTACTATTATTGTTGTTATTAGTAGTATTATATTGTCATTGATATGTAATTACCAAATTTCTGACCATATTGTGCAGCCTTACAAGCAAGCACAGCACACCTGGTCCTTCAAAAAATAAAAATAAATATAAAATGGCAGCCCTTGTGTCTTCACATACTTTCCATCTTGTACATTCAGAAACACCACCTCATACAGCGCAAGACATTGAAAACCAGCACACTTGCAAAGATGTGCTACCTTTTCCCGTGAAGCAGGAGGAGGCAGTGGGGAAGTGTTGATGAGTGTGTTAGGAGGTGCGTTTGTCTCCCATACCAGGCCCAGGAGGAAGCCCTCAATCACTTGGCACTGGGACAATTACAAAGACGGCCATATGGTCTCTCAAACAAGGGCTTTAGCCAACGGCTCCATGCGGCACCATTCAGCCTGCAAACCACAGCTCGCAACAATCTCCCACCAGGCAAATCGCCCAATTGTCTGGCTGATCTTTAACAAGAATACGAGGACAATAAATCTGAAATGTTCATTAGGAACGCAATAAAATGTTAATTAGGGTTACGTTGGAAATTAATGAAGGTTAACAGGGAATGATGCGTAACGGTGCTATCAAGACAATGCACTTAGAGGGTCGCCATTAAATTGGGATTTAGATCGATGGCGCGGCATTGGCACAGCAGTTCTTCAAGCTCAACCAATCAGCTCTCTCATCACTGGTACTGATTACAATCAATACGACTCCAGTGAAGGCTGCTATCTGTCTGTGGCCATGTGTGTGTGCAGATTCCTCCACTGTCTGCCAGTATTAAGTCTCTACTCAATGTCTGATCACAGGAACGAACCTTCCTGGCTCTTGTGAGTATTCTCTATGGGACCACCCCAACCACACCAGCCTAACTAAACTCCATGTATTATTCAGGAGCTTCAGCTGTGGTGGATCAAGGGGTTTTGACACCTACGGTGCTCCGAGACACGAAATCTAATGCAGGGTTAACAGAGGGTTTACATGAAAGATTGTTTCACATCGCAAATCACTCGTTTGACAGTTTGTTTTATGTATTTCATCACCTGATCCTCAGATCTACAACTTCTTAGCGTTTGGTGTACGTGGTGTACATTCAAAGTTGTTACTACAAAAAAAAGATTACTTTGCAAGAAAACACTATCAAATATATTATAACACACACACACATACATATATATATATATATATATATATATATTAGTAATTTCAAAATAAATTTTATACATTTCAAAAATAATAGTTTCTAGAAAAGAAACTGCAAATATTACATATAGAATTGTTTTACAAAATATACTAGTCAATATTTGAAGCGGATCAAAACCTTTCATCAAAGTTTTTTTAAAACCCAAAAACAAAATACAATCATCTTAGGACAATTTAAATGAATTTTGATACACCATAATGAACTTAATGAGCTCTATCAACTTTTTGATCCACTTCAAACAAGCTACGCAATATCGCGTTTATTATCACAGATGAATTGCCTTCGATAATGAACGCGATATTGCGTAGCTTGTCAGTGATCTACGGTTCTGTCTATTAAATGCCGCTCCATTTGAAAGCAGGTGATGGCAACTTAGCGATAATCAGGGAACCGGCTTTACTGACGAAATGCATTTGACAATCACATGCAATATACCCATCCCTAATATATATATATATATATATATATATATATATATATATATATATATATATATATATATATATATATATATATATATATATATATATATATATATATACACGGTTTCATCGGGCGCACGCGCCTGGACCTAAGTTAACTTCCAGTCTGTGTTGTGTATATCGGTCTGGCTGCGGTGCCATACAAACGCAGTTAAAGCCAAGGTGATGAGTAGACTGAAGTTGGGCTCAGGTGGCTGTGCTGCGGGATGTTTCCCATACATTTATTTATTTTTGGAGACTCGTAACAATTTTAAAACTGATCGATTTTCAAAAAGGGTTCTTTTAATAAACATGAGTAACGTAACGTTACGTAACATACTGCACGTTGAATAATAATAATTCCTTACATTTATGTTTAAATATCAAAACGAGGCACAGGTGTTTTTATATCGCTGTATTTCTGAAAGACGACGTGCATGTTATATGCCTGATAAAGCAGCGTGTGAGCGTACCAGCTCTGCTTTGTTTACAGCTGTTACTGGGGAAACCTCTATTTCTCGCGCTTTATGTCTGTGCTTTAAAACATCTCCTGCTGGCAAATAATGAATTAGCATTTTAATTAAGTCCGCCTGATCCACACAGAAAACACATTTTGTTTGTTATCAAAAAATATCTACTCTAGAGGGACTTGGCTGTTGTTATTGATTCTATTTGGAGTCTACCGGAAGTTAAGTTAGGTCCACAAAAGCGCTCACGCGCATTAACGTTTGTTTATGTTGATGCCGTTGAAACCGTCTATATATATATATATATATATATATATATATACGTTCTCGAAAAAACTTGCATAACCACTCCACATTTATGATTGTTTGGTCAAATACATAGCCCCGCCTCCAAAATCACACCATTGGTTGAGCACATAGTTGTGACGGACTGGTTGGTTGGTTAAACATCAAGAAAAATGTCAACTTTAAATGAACATTTCACACAATATTTATGCAAACGTCACTCAAAATTATTAAAAACAGGAAAATGTAGAAATTATTTATTATGTTATTTGTTACTTATAGACTTGCGTTACTCGTCCAATGCAGGTAATATCAAAATAGACAAATATTGGCTTTTTTACTAAAGTATTGTAAATCAGGGTTTCTCAAACCTGTCATGGAAGACCCCTAGCCTTGCACAGCTTGTATATCTCCCTTATCAGACACCAAATCATGTTTTGTGGTCTCTACTAATGAGCTGATTCAGGTGTGTTAGATAAGGGAGACAGACAAAATGTTCCGAGCTAGGGGTCCTCCAGGACAGGTTTGAGAACCACTGTTTTAAATAACTCACCGGATCTGTAGGTTCCTCTAAAGACACAGAGCTTAGGAGAATCTTGCTCCGTCCCAGGTCTTGCGAGTCCACCTTTATGAGGCGATGTTTTGGCGACACAACCTTGATATCCAGACTCGAGGATTTCAGAGGAGAGCCGAAGCCCATGTGGGACGTTTCAGTCGACCCGTTGTCATTTCTTGCTCTATTCTCGAAGTCTTCATAAGGGTCTTCGAAGTCAAGATTCTTCTGTGCACGATACGCCTTCAATATCTCACTCTCGCTGTAGTCTGGTTTTGGCGGCTGCGGGGGAACACGTTTGCTCCCGAAACTTAAATAGTCCTTGAACCACTTTGCCATTCTATGCTGTTGGTGAAAGTCCAACAGGGAAGGACACAAAGACTGCAAAGGTCCTTAAAGAGTCCAATGGTGACCTATAATGAACTCAGGGATTTAGAATATGTTTATCCACAAACTAAGCAGAATACCTTGGGAATATTGCACTGAATTCATGTTTCAGTTCAAAGGCACAACTGTGGTCCTCAAACACAGTCGATCCCTGGACATACCGACCTGGATTTACAGGTGGTCCATGGACAGCAAAGACCTGGAGGTTCTCAACACCCCTGCAACAGCAGAAATAAACATTATAATAACATATTCAGCTAATAATATCCACATTATTAAATCTGAGAAGCACTTTTTCAATATAAATGTATGCATGTTAACAGTCTTCTAATCAATATGATATCCTACCACAGACTTGTCAGAAAATGATTAGAGCTCAACTGCTAAATTAGATAGATAGATAGATAGATAGATAGATAGATAGATGAGCTTTTAACTTTCTTAGATAGTAAAACTGCTTCAAAGAGGAGCAGCTGCAACAAGCTGTTTAAGAACGAAAGCAAACAAACTAGAGATTCGCACGTGCTTCTGATGCGCACAGTAAACCGTTTCAATTCCGCCATAAAAACACATTATTTCACGAAAAACCTGAACATCAACATTAAATTTCGATTAAGAACAAATGAAAACGGACAACTCTGTGAGATAACAGCTGGGAATTTCTCTCGTAAACTAAACGATGACTCGCACTTTAAGTCAACGTTAAACACTTCACAGCTGACATGACGAACACTTCGTCTAAATATCACGGCTGATGATTTGAGATCAGATTAAAAGCTGTTGATGAGACTAAGTTGTGCTACTCACGTTTTGGATTTCTGCGTTATATTCTCGTGGAACTGCTGACGCGGTTCTCGCGAATGTTAGAACGTTGCACGAGGACAACGACGCAGGCGCCAGGAACGCGATGAAGAACGCGCTCGCTGCTGGAGAAGACTACGAGAAGAACAGAGCTCGTATGAACGCGTCCGACTGAAAGTGAGTGAGAGGGAGAGAGAGAGAGAGAGATGGAGCGTTTAAAGGGGATGTGTTCACATCCAGCGGTGCTGTATTTTCCCTTTAGCCGATCATTATTAGAAGCTGCATGGCACAGATCTGAAAACATGCTTTCTGTAGGTGTATTATGTTGGCACAGTTTAAGTTTCATTACTGTTAACTGCATTAAATAAACAAATAAATAAACACTCCAGTGAATAGGCTTTAGTTGGTTTATGTTTGAAACTCTAATGGGGTAAGTTGTGAAAGTACAGCCATTAAACAAACTCTTATGGGACTTCTTACTTAAACCCCCTTTCACTGAACTAGTCTTCATAGCAACTCCTGGTGTGACAACTAGCCCCGACCTGCCATAATGCTGTAACTATTGTCATCTATTAATCTATTTGTTTGACTAATTAATTGCTAAAAGGCTAACTTTAAATAAACAGAACTTTAAGAGTGCTTTTAATCCACATTTACCTCTTCAAACACTAGAATCAACAAATGTAAATATAGACCATAAAATGTTAA
>NC_039264.1:8653227-8790727 GCF_003368295.1 Carassius auratus | reverse complement strand
ATTATTTAACACTGTTTTATATCAGGGGGAAAAGGCCCGTCTCGGCGAAGTGCACCAGACTCTTGATGTTTGAAACATGCGGTGCGCGGATCTGTCAATCAAGACGCTACTGCCCGCCCCTCGCCGCTGATTGGACAGGCGTGAAGTCTGCAAATGACGTCAGGGCATCCCACCACAGTACATCCATACAGCAGACCTGAGGAACGCCGAAGAATCCCATCAAAACACTGAATGTAAGTCATTCTGCATTGATCTTGTTTTATTTAATGCCTTCTGCATAAAGCTTGTGTGTTTCTATGACTTCTAGTGTTGAGTCTCCATCAGACATGTGCTTAGAGCAAGAATAATTATTCAAAATAAATAATTATACTAAAATAAACAACGAAGCAAAGCTGCTTTAGACTTAATGCCATACTTATGGAACAAATTATTCACAGAAACTTTTGTATTTATTCACATTTTATGAGACTTAAATGATGCATGTGTTTGTAAAACAGTATATATTTTAATTTCCTTTTTTTTTTTAAATGTGTTTTATTCATTACAGCTCATGAACATATTTTAAAACAAGATGAAAACATTAAAAGCAAAGTTCAAGAAGTCAGAGGTAAGAGCCTGTCATGTGCTAAGTGTGCTAGTCTAGTTAAATATGTTTGACTATTAATATGAGCCATTATGTTTACAGAACTGTTATATATATATATTCAGGTTGTTAGATATCTTGATTATTTTGCTGACTTGTGGCTTTGTATGAGCAAACGTGTTTAGCAGTTGAAGACATCTGTAACCAGAGACCTCGACTAGTGTTCAATTATTGAAACACATTCATTCACTCAGACTCAGGATATGATGTATTCTGCATTCTTCATAGTTAGATCCTTTTATTGACCTTCATATTCACTAATATTCATAAGACATTATATTATTGGATCTGAGCCCAGTGTGTGAAGGTGAAAACACCATCCTCGTGTTGTGTTGGGATGCACGGATAGATGAGCCACTGTAGGGGAGAGAAAGTGAGCTGGATGTGTTCTGAACAAACTTCAGGTCTGGGTTAGATGTCCACATACTGTCTGCTGTCGGTGGGGTCGTGAAGTCAAAGAAGGATATATGTGTGTTAAAAAAGTTGTATTTGTCTGAATGGGTGGGGAAAAAACAATGAAGCTAATTTTATGTTTTATTTTATATTCCCTTGTATTTTGCATAAATGAAATTTAAACAGTTTTCCCCATCATTTCTATTATTCTCAGTAGTGATTCTCAATAGATAAATATAATGCAGTATATTTTTATGCATTACAGTAGATTACAGTACTATTTACTAATGCATATATTTATATATATATATATATATATATATATATATATATATATATATATATATATATATATATATTATATAAAAATAAATAAATAATTATAAAAAAACCTGTGTAATAATAAAATATAAATAACAAACAAAAGCATCTAAAATAAATACATATAAATTCTAAAAATTAATATAAATATAAATTATTAATTGTTTTCTGCAAGTCACAGTAATGATAACAGACAGTGTAATTTAAGTATACATACACATATATACATACATACATACATACATACATGTACACTATTTATTAATATAATACTATTTATTAATAAAATAATATGAATTAATAAAATTAAATTTCATTTAATTCTGTAGTAATTTTGTTATTTGCCTTTGTGATATTTGTTATTTTTTTCACTTTAAATTATTAATTTAAGTTCTTTCATTAATTCTTTTGATTGACAAAAGCATGTTAATATGTTAAGTGTTAATAAGCAATAACAATATTTATTTCTTTGTTTATTTTTTTATCTATTGCAAAAATTGGAGACAAGTTGTCATGATCCAGTAAAATCCTGCCTGAGGTTAAGAATCACACCCTGACCTACTTTTGTTAATATTGGTGAATGTTTAACTCGAAACATGTCACATTACAGAAGTGAAATACTTTAACCAACCGGCCCAGTTTTCCTCTAAAAGTGAAGTTCATAAGAGCATTTCATCAGACAAAAATATTGCTATGCCTATATGTAAAAAAAAAGATGAGTCATCAATATTTATAACAAGAAAACTGCATCAACATGCCAATGTTTGCTAAAAGCTAGTTTTATCAACTTTTAGGAGTGCATTAGCATATAACTGACCTCGAAGCTAAGAAACATTGACTAAAAATCACAATATTGTTATTCTACAGCATCTGTATAGCATGACAGGAAGTGTTTCAATCAGACTGACTTCGCATAAAAGTGATACACTACTAAGCACTTCTAGACACTGGGAGGGGTTGCAGAACACAAACTGGGGATATTTTTATACCTCATTTAGTCTGATTGCTGACTGTGTATTTCGCTGTTGGGTTTGCTGAGTTCTCACCGTCCCCTGAAGCTAATACAGTAGCTTTGGGTTCAGTGTGTGGACGGCAAAACCTATGGTGGTTGCAGAGAAGTGAGACAGAATTGGGATAGAGAGTAAAAAAGAAGGACAACGGGACAGGGAGGTGTGTGTGTGTGTGTGTGTGTGTGTGTGTGTGCCAGGCAGTGACTGCAGTGTGTGTCGCATATCTCTGCAGACAGCAGAACAGGACGGCATAGCAAGAGTTGCACACGACAAAGCTGCATTTGCAGGACAGATTTCAGCATTCGGATACATAATCAGAATTAGTAGCGTTTAGGCCTTCGTCTTACAGACAGATTAGACACAAAGTCATAACCTTGGCTGTTTTCTGAGGGCTTTGGTAGCGTGAGGAGGGGTCGTGTTCAGGTTCAGTTCATTTGAACTTTTTTTGCGAAAGTATTTATCGTCCTGGTTGAGAGCAGATAGAGTGGATGGGTCGTGGACAGAAGCAGAGGTTTCATACGTCCTCTGAGCTCTATGGATCCTCATGTCATCTTTAGCCCAATGAAAAGCTTCTGCATGTGTTACGGCGTGATTACGGTATGTACAGGCCCTCCTAGTGAGGCTATACAGAACACATGGACATGTTATGTTTTTAGGTAAAAATATCAATAAAAACCTTAAAACTAGATAAATTTAGCAGAATGTATCAAGAAAACACATAATTTGTAAGTTTTGCAAAAAAAAAAAAAATTGTTGCATTATGTACATTGTGGCTATGTTATGTTAATATGTTCTATATTCAGATTAAAATAAGGGAATGAATGAGTACAAGACAGTTGTGATTTAACTAAGACAAGAGAATATGTTTTTCAGTGTGGTCACGATTTAACTAAAACATGAACAAGTTAGTAAAAAACGGTCAAGATTTCACTAAAACCAGGGAACAAATTTGTACAAAATGGTCACGATTTAATGTGAATTTGGACAGCAAGGTCATGATTTAATGTGGTCACGATTTAACTAAAACTAGGGAAACAATTCTTGAACGAGTTTGTAAATTTTTTTTATGATTTCACTAAAACAAGGGAACAAATTTGTACAAAATTGTCACGATTTAATGTGAATTTGGACAGCAAGGTCATGATTTAATGTGGTCACGATTTAACTAAAACTAGGGAAACAATTCTTGAACGAGTTTGTAATTTTTTTTTATGATTTCACTAAAACAAGGGAACAAATTTGTACAAAATGGTCACGATTTAATGTGAATTTGGACAGCAAGGCCATGATTTAACTAAAATGAGGGAATGAATTTGTATAATGTGGTTACAATTTAACTAAAATAATGGACCAGTTAGTACAACACGGTCGCGATTTAGTGTGGTAATTGCAGGGTAACAAAAGAGAAAATTTATTTGTAAATATGTTCACAATTTAACTTAAACGAATAAATGAGTTAGAAAAACATGGTATAGCTTTTTAACTAAAGCAAAGGAATTCATCTGTACAACATGTTCACGATTTGAACTAAAATGAGGGAATTAATCTGTACAATGGGAACAAATTAGTACAACATGGTCACAATTTAATGTTGTCACAGTGTAACTAAAACCAGGGAATGAATGTGAAAAATGTGCTTACAATCTAACTTAAAGCAATGAATGACTTAGGCCCCGTTTACACAAGTGTGTTTTCGTTTTAAAACCGGCATTTTAGAATTAAAACGATCCGCGTTTACACTGGTGTTTTAGCTGCATTTCAGAAACGATCTCCGTCTACACTACATAACCGAAAACGCATGTCATGTGACCATTCATCCATACTGGGCATGTGTGTAAAGGTTTAAACAAGACATCGGTTGCCATTCAATTCCCGTTTGTTTAATGTGTTCACAATTCAGCTTGAATGATTGAGTTAGTAAAACATAGTGATGGTTTAACTAAAACAAGGGAACACACTTGTACAATGTGGTTGCGATTTAATACAAAACTAATTACAAGTTAAAGCTGCAGTCGGTAACTTTTGACGCTCTAGCGGTTAATAAATAGAACTGCTTGCGTCTTGCGGAAGAACATCGTAGCCGGAACTACTTCTCTCTGTTTATGTCTATGAAGAATCACAAAGGTACTGGGTTACTCCGCCGCGGTACCCCCGAAGCAATCTAAAATAGTCCGAATATAAACACTTATTATAGGTGCACCCTAGTGATTCAGGACAAGCCAAAAACACGGTTTGGAAAATGGATTCATGGTGTATTCGCTTATTATATACATTTTTCTACATTTTGAACACAAACAAAGTTACGGACCGCAGCTCTGATTGGTTGTTTTTACCGGGAGCGATGGATTTTCTGCAAATGGCAATAGGCCCACTGGGAGGAGCCAGAGGAGCTTGATTTTCTTCACAGATTATCTGTCTCATATTCTACTGTCAGGACATAATGACAGGTTTAATAAATATGTAAAAAATATATTTTTACAAAAGTTACCTACTGCAGCTTTAATACAACATGTTCACGATTTAATTAAAAGTAGGGAACTAGTTAGTAAAACATGGTTGCCATGTACTTAAAAAAGGGACGATTTTTTACAACACCAGCACAATTTGACTAAAATGAGGGAATGTGGTTACAAAATGATAAGTAGAGGGACCAGATTCTTAATTTTGTGCTGCTTTATCTGTATCTGTAAATATTTGTTGTTTTGGATAATGTGACACCTCGTGGTAATGACACAACAACATGCCATTTCACAAATGTGCTATTAACAGTGTTTTTTTTTTTTTTTAACTAAAAAATTTTTCTTGTTCATTTAAAATGACATTTAAAAAACGTTAAAAACACTGCTAAAGAAAATGATTTCATGTTATTTGAAGAATTTGACCGTTTATAACTTGTAGTTGTGTGTAGTAGTTGTGTGTAGTAGATTTTGGTCAAATATGGAAAGTATAAAATAAAATAAAAATGTGTGTTTGTGTTCAAATATATATGTTTTAAGAGTCAGGACTGGAGTAAGACGGATGACAGGTTGTTGCAGGCTGTAGAGCAGAATGACCCAGAAAAAGTTGCCACGCTGCTGGTGAAGAAAGGTCTCAGCCCGTCCAAACTGGACTCGGAGGGCAAATCAGCGTGAGTGGACCTCTGACTTCAACTTAGTCTTGCCAAAAATATTCTAAATATATATAATTACTTGATAAGCAATAGCACATGAGCAATGAAAGAAATGGCTAATTTCACAGGTTCCATCTTTGTGCGTCTCGAGGACGGTTGGACTGTCTGGAGGTCATCCTCTCTCATGGGGTGGACATCAGTGTAACAGACGGCTCTGGTACGGTTTAGTGTACTAGTAATGGAGGCTCTTCTACTGTAGGTCTCAAAGAGATGCATTCATTTCTCTCTGTAGGGTTTAATGCTCTCCATCTTGCTGCTAGGAATGGACAGTCAGATTGTCTAAAGAGGCTTCTTCAGGTAAGAGTCATGAAGTAAAGTCCTGGAAAGAGCCCATGCTGAAGTAGTATAGTTATAATGTTCCTTCTGCAGGAGAGGATGCCCGTTGAAGCCACAGACAGTTTCGGGAGGACATCCTTACACCATGCTGGTAATAAAAGCTCTTCCAGTGTTCAAACGTTTGAACATTGCATCTGGACGTTAGCACGAGGCTGTTGTTGCTTCAGATGTTGTTCTGTCTTTGTGTTTGTGCAGCTGTAAGTGGCTGCTTGTCCTGCACTGAGATACTGTGGGACTTTAAAGCCAACCTTGATGTTCAAGATGGAGTAAGTTCAACAGAACACAACACAGAGTACAAGGATTATTTATACAGTATGTGTACATTTGGCAGTAGATTTAATCTGAAGTGGCATTCAGGATTTGCTTTTTATTAGTATGCATGTATCCATAGGGACACTAAGAAGTATCTGCTTAATGTTGAGTACAGTGAGTTGAGGTTTAACTTATTGTTTTCTCGTAGGATGGGTCAACTCCATTGATTCTAGCTGCCCAGATGAGCAGAGTCGAACTTTGTGCCTTCCTTTTGGAACGAGGAGCCAATCCTAATATACAGGACAGCCAGGGCAGGTTGGGTATACTTTAAACAGCTTTTATACAAAATAAGTGCACAAAAGATGGAAAATGTAGTTTTAATTTAATTTGTATTATTTTTACCAAATTGGAAATTACTGCATGGTTTGAATTAAATAAAACATGCATATTAGATTAAATAAAAATAAAAAATTATTTAAAAATGTTGTGTTTGCAACTAACTGAAATAAAATAAGCTGAAGTTGAAAATGACTAAAACTAAAATCACTTAAATCGAAATAGAAGTATTTAGGAGGGGGGGGGGGGGGTAAATAAGAGTTACAAAAGTATATTATAAATGATAATATAAAAATAAAAGCTAGGGCAAAATATTAAAAGCATTACTTTTGCTTTATAGAGGAAAGCTATCAGACTTGTATTTTTTATTGTATTAATTTTATATTTTATTGTTTTACCTTCGGAACTCTTCCCATACATATTTCAACCCCCTAAAAATGTATTATTATAAATAATACTATACTATAAATGTATGTGTGTGTGTGTGTATGTGTGTGTATCTTTCATTTTGGCAGAGATACTATTATAGCTTTTATTAACATTTTGAATTTGTTTATATTCCATTTTGATTTTAAAGTCTTATTATTATTATTATTTTTTATTTTCATTAGGTTTTTTTCAGGTTTTTCTTTTAGTACATCAACTTTAAATAAGAATTTATAGAAATTGTGCCTCAGCAACTAGCTTAAATAAAACAGGTTTTCTATATTTTTCTATATTTTTCTATATTTTATTTGTTATTTCAGTTCAAGTTTATTTTATTTCAAGTAACAATAGTCGATTATAGGTTTTAGTTTTACTTAGCTACAATTACCCTGATATACATATAATATCATTTGTTTTACATATATATATATATATATATATATATATATATATATATATATATATATATATATATATATACACATATATAATGAAAATGTTTTTTTTGTTTGTTTTGTTTTGTTTTTGTTTCTAGTCCTTCAGTTTAATCTTGAAAAATAAAACTGTCATGTCATTTTCAACAGAAAAAATAAATAAAATATACTCAGGGGATTTCATACTGTATATTGGACATCTGGGTTTCAACTCGTGTTTTTCTTTTCTCGAAGCAGATCAGCATTGATGTTGGCCTGTGAGAGTGACAGCATGGAGACTGTGGAGGTGTTATTGAAAGGCGGAGCTAACCCACATCTTACCGATGCCCTGGGCCACAACTCCGCCCACTACAGCATTACCGCCGGCAACAACAAGATTACCCAGCTTCTGCAGAACATAGGCGTTTCTGCAGGTAACCACACACACATCTGGTCCTCACTTTTAATTGCTTCGAGAGAGAGGGACCATCTGGTGCCTAGTGGTTCTCTGATGTTTGGCCCCCATATTCATTTGGATACGCTCGTAATCTGAGAGGAGAGACTAAAAAGCAGATGTTACGTTGGGTACACAGAGAAGTTTGCTAACTCGAGTTACAAAGGCCGATTGGAAACATATGTTGCTCTGAGTTGGAAATGGATCCCAGTGTTAATAAAGGGCCCCTGTGGTCGTACCACCTGACAGAGTGATAAATGTGCTGCCTGTCTGCTTTCATGTTGCCTCTTTTTTGAATGCAACAGTGAGCATGTGGTGGAACGGGAAGATTATATATAGTTATGTGTTTGAACGTGAGTTTGTTTGGAGTGATGGTTTGTGTGTGTGTGTGTGTGTGTGTGTGTGTGAGTCTCACCGCACTGCTGTCTGTTTCTTATTTCTGTCCCATGCATTCCCAGCCGCTGAGGGTTCAAGTGAGGAGGTAATTGTCAAAAGAAACGGCCTCTCCCTTTTGTTGCATACAAATAACTACCCCACAGAAAATCCTAAACGATGGTCAGGGATGGATTATGCTGCTGTAAAATACCAATTTTTCACGAATATAGTTGATTTTATTACACATCTGAGAGTAGCTTAACTGCGGTATCCAGACAGCTTGATTTAAAGGTGAAGTGTGCAATGTTTTCACCCCTAGTGGCAACATGGGGGATTACAAAAATATAAAAAAAATTCCTCCAAAACTGTCTTAAATTGTGGTCGTCTTCTGCTAATTTTCATAGGCAAAATTGTAATTTTACTAGTAATTCCATGCAATTGTGAATTTTGCAAAAGGGGCAAATAATTTTCACTCAACAGCTTCTAAAAATGTGTTGTTTTGACAAACAGAAAGCTGGTTTGAGAGTGATTTCTGTGTCACTGGTGCTTTATGTGTCGCTACACTAATAAACTAATAAAAATGAATTTCGCGAATGTGACCACATCTTTACATATAGTTGTCTCTGCATGTTGGAAAAGAAAAAAGTATTTAAACATGGAAAAAATGGCACACTCTCTCTTTAACATCACATAAGTATGCACTTCACCTTTAAGAAGTCAAATCAGTAGTTTGAAGACGAAGCGCATGTTACAAATCTAACTAACACTGCTGCTGCTGCTTTGCTTACTAACTTGTCCATCCTTGAAACTCCGCCCACACCAGCAGGCTCCTCCTCCTCCCAATCCCCCATCTAGTGGAACCACACCCCGCAAAAGGAAAGCCCCTCCTCCTCCAAAATCTCCTGCTCAGGTATTGGAATTCATGAATGGAATGTAAATGCTTTAAAAAGGGAAAGCATAAAAAAAAAGTTCTTAAAGGGATAGTCCACCCAAAATTGAAAATTCTGTCATCATTTACTCACCCTCATGTTTTTTTTCCTTCTTCTGTGGAACACAACATTTTTTCATAACTGATAAAACTGCTCTGTTGCAATTATACAAATAAACACCATAAAAGTATGACAGATTTTTCATTTTGTATAACTATTCCTTTAAATGCATGGCACTGGGTCTTATTAAGTAATAATTGTGTGGATTGTTCATATTCATGCACACTTGAGAATGTCTTAAAAAATTACGAGTACAGTTGTTCACAACACATGCACAACACAGATTAATCTGTTCTTAATCTTCTTCTAATGTTAATGAATAAAATTTTAATATCTAAAAAAACATTTCTAATTAATTAAAAATTATGAAACTTGAATGTAACAACAATTTAGCAAGATTAACAAAAAAAAAACATTTTCAGACCCCTGTTAAATCAATTTTATTTTATCGCAAATTCAAATTTGTCTTTTTAATTAATACAGTATATATAAGTTCAAATTTTAAAAAGCATTATATTTCCTTTTGTATTCACAAACATTAGTCCACATCACAGTTTGATCAAGTGCAGAGCCCTTTTGATTAATTCGTCCGAAATATGCAAAATTCCATTATATACGTTGTTATATTTTCAGTTCCATTTTTATGACTGAATTCCATGATTTCTTTTGTGTTGTCAATATCACAGAAGTCATAGGGCACTAGTATCATACACATGGTTTTTGAAGGACATCCATTGTTTTAGTTAAATATGCATGGCTTATGCTTAATAATTCTGCAGGCCCCGCCCCCTTCCTCAGACGCCTCAAGCACGCCTGTCCCCGCACAATCACCTGACTCACAGAGCCCCGCCCTGCCTTCTCCTGCCCCCAGGACCCAACTTCCCCCATCTGAGAACCTTGTGAGTGATGACCAATATGAAAAACTAATTGTAATTGTAATTTGGCCAACATAACCCATAGTCAGCAGTCACAGGTCATTATATTTGCGCAGTATTTAATGTGACTATTTCTGAGTTAAGACTATTTCTACAATGTGTGTTTGTGTGTCAGGTGGAGGACGAGGAAGTCTTTGAAGAGATCCGTAAGCTCAGGCTGGAGAGAGGTCGCCTGCTGCAGAAAATCAAGGTTCTGGAGCAGCAGAAGAGCAGCGCCACCACAGCCCTGGAGGAGGTACTGCACTTCTTTAACTATACTAAACTTGCTAGCAATTTCCACTGAAAGGAAACAAAATGGGGTTAAAAATAAAAATAAAAAGTCATATGATGAATTTGTAAATATGTGCTGCATGCTTTCCTCTCAATAACAGAAAAACCACTCAACAAAAGATTGTATGAGTTTCTTTTGTCTGCTGAAGACAGAAGATATTTTGAAGAATGTTGGTAACCAAAATAGTTGACTCTGTAGCCATTGACTTCCATATAATTTTTTCCCCCCATATACTATGGAAGATAATGGTTTACAACATTATTCGAAATATCTCATTTTGTGTTTAACAGAACAAAGAAACTAATACAGGTTTGGAACAACTCGTGGGTGAGTAAATTATGACCGATTTTTTATTTTTGGGGGATCTGTCCCTTTAAATTTGTGTGTTTTTGTCATATAGCAGTTATTACTAACTATCAAAATGTTCTGCAGCTAAGCTCTCTGAGACAGCGTCTGAGCGAGGTTGAGGCCGAGCGTGACCGACTGCTGGCCGAGCTGGAGGAGCTGAGAGCGGCTCAGGTGAGCGGTGTGACCTGTGACTCTGAAGACACGGAGGAATCAGATGACATGTTGGACTTCCCAGGTGAGCCAAGAACACTTGCTGTCACAAAAGTGAGTGGAAGAGCTGGAAAAAGTCCTGGAGCTAATTAAGTGGAACATTTCTGTTTATGTGGCATCAGGAGCAGAGAAGTTACTTTCTAAGCAGTCACGAGGCCTGGATGCTGATTCTCCGGCTGAGGGCGCATCTCAAGAGAATCCTGCCATTGTAGAGCAGCTTCGCAGAAAAGTGGAGGAGCTGACCAACCAGAATGCCGACCTGGTTCTCAAAGTGCAGGTGGAGCTTCTCTCCTTTAAACACACATTTACAGAATGCAAGCAGAGCACTAAATCACAGGCATGCACACACATACAAAACTCTGACCTCATTGTCTGCGTTTATATGTGTTTTCAGCAGCTTCTTAAAGGTTATTCAGATGGGCACGATAAATATGCAATAACCACATACTGCATCTGACCTGCTTCTTAAAGCCTCGCATCTGCTTTAGAGATTTAAAGATCTGAACACACAACATGTGCACTAGTTCAACCTGATGCTGTATATGTATGTAGCTCAGATATAGATGTTTTTCCTTTTAGATTTTTTCATCCTCAACAGTCATTACAATCACGGTTTATTTACATTGAAAATATACCCTTCATTTTTAACTTATTTTTAAACTTAATTGTAACAACAATGTCAAAAAAAAAATGTCATCAGAATAAAATAAATTGTTTAACTTGAGGAAATATATAATCTCTTACTTATTAGGGGCCAAGCACCGAAGGTTCTTCTTCTAATTCTTCTGCTCTGGAAATCTAAGGCAGCCCATAGAAATTTGGCACACTGATAGAGGACAGCCCCAACATTAACCACACCCAATTTGGAGTCTCTAAGTCAAACCCTCTAGCGCCACCACTTGTCCAAATTTGCACTCCCGTTTGTGCTAATATCTTTTGAACCGTAAGGGCTAGAAACAAAAGGTCATGAAAATTGAACCATTTGTCAAAGAGCTCACCAAAGTGGATGTGACGCTTATTCCAGACCAAACTTGGTGCGTGTTTTGACAACCATGATCTGAGGCTAACTGCACAATTTCAGCACAGGGCCACCTAGTGGTCAGGAGATATGAAAAATGGCTATATTTTGCTTATAAGTTTCAAAAAATGCTAATAGCTTTTGATTAGTTTTTTCTATTATCATGATACTGAGTTTGATCTTTTTTTTGGCTCATGCCGAGAACATTGATACCAATTTCCCTATTACCGGCCGAACTTCCTACCCTCCATTTAGTTTTTCTCTAAAAACCTACTTTTTCCGAACTCCTCCTAGACCACTGGTTTGATTTTCACCAAATTCAATATGGACTTCGTGTAGGTGGATGAAACGGTTTCTGTTTAACGCAGGAATGAATTTGCTGGAATAATGCCAAACTGTGTCTGAAGCTGTATCTCATCAAAGCTTTGACATATTTACACCAAATTTTGTATGTGGCATTGTCACCTCACACTGACCACACCACGTCAATTTGATAACAGCGCCACCTCAAAAGTGATAAACCTTAAACCATATTACTAGTTGGTTGTATAAATGATGTTTCAGTCATTTTGAGATTATACTTTGACACACAATTCCTAATTATAGAGTGCTTATTTATAAAGCTAAATCACAGTTGACATTATAATAGCACTGATCAGATCAGTGTGGTACTGCATTCTGGTAAAAATAGCATGGCATGTACGTGAAGTGCTAATAATGCATTCCACTTACAAAGCCCTTGTATGTTAGGGGAACATGTGCGGCAAACTCATGTTTTCTTGTTCAGAGCTTAGTAGAAAGTGTTTGTAGCACATATATTACTTAAAACTGCACATTTGACATAAAGCAGCCATGTTTGGCAAGGTCCTCCGAAACTGGGTTGTATTTTGATTGAAGTCCAGGGTTAGACAAACAGATCAAAGAACGCTATGAGGATAATGGCTGAGGCAACATATGGCAACTACATGTGCTGTCTTTAAAAGAGAAAACCAATAAATATCTTTATTATTGCAATATTTTTATCTCTATTGTGTTGTGATCTGCAGATGCTGGAAATGTTTGAGAAGGATGACACGGATATGCAGGGCTCGGGCCCAGATTTTGTTCCCGCTGCGCAGTATGAATCTTTAAGGAGAGAGTTTGAGGAACTACAGGAGAAATACTCAAGAGCCCAGGCTTCAACTGAAGCCTCAAGCGTCGCAGAGGATCCTGGGTAATATGGTTAAAATCAGATCAGACTAATATTTTGTCAATCTTTTCTTGATACGATTCAGAAAGCACTTACTTTACTGTATATGTTGCCTGTATCTATTCATTTGGTGCATTTGTGTCTAAATTAATAATAATTATTATTATTATGATTATTTTTGTTGTTGTTTGTCTTTACAGAATTCAACTATATTGCAAATTTTACACAATCTTTCCTCACAATGAACAAAACATCTTTCACTATTGATAGAAAATATATATTAAAAAAAAAACATAAATCTATGTAAATGCAAATTATGAAACGTAACCATTACCAAAATCAATATGTTAGAGTATCACATTATTTTGCTTGGCGACATTGTGTCAATACATGAATTCCAAGTATCAATATTTTATCATACAGTTGCAAATATGAAAATATTTTGGTTCTGAATAATAAAATCTAAAACATTTTGTACCAATACTGGTGCATGCATCACAATTGAGAGTTTTTTATGACAATGTTGGTCAGTCGGTCTGTTTGAGATTCTGCAGTTGAAAATATAAATGACACAATAATATAATTTCATGGCTTAAGTAATGTGATATTATTAGCCTCTGGTATTTCTTACCTCTATTACTAGAAAGTTGAACTTACCTAATCTAAACTAATATCAGTCACTTATGCACATATGAAACCTGTTGAGTAATTAAAAAATTTGCTTTCCTAACGGTTGCTTTCCTTAGATCTGAGGAGAAAGAGGAGAAAGATCAAAAAGCTCTTGAGGAACAGCTGGCCCAAGCCCAGGCCGAGTTAGAGGAACTCAAAGAACAGATGCGTCTGGGGGTCTATTCAGTGGAGGAATCAGGAGTGAAGCCTGAAGGGGGCTCCAAGTTCCCTGAGGAAGGGGCAAATCTGGAGCACCAGCAGGAGCTGGAGGCAGAGCTAGCTAGCAAAAAGACAGATGGGGAGGGGCTTAGTGAAGGTGACAATGACACCATCCAACAGCTGAAACAGAGGGTGATTGAACTTGAGGCAGCTCTGCAGGATAAAGAGAACGGAGAAGAGAGAGAGGAGGAGAACAAGACAGTTGTGAGTCTTAAAAAGCGGGTGGAAGAGCTGGAAAAAGCCCTGGAGCAACGCAAGACAGCAGGGCACAAGGAGGACGAGGGAGCGCCAGTGAACAGGTTGCAGGCACGGGTGGAAGAACTTGAGCAGCTGTTGAAGGAGAGCGTCCCTCGAGGTCAGTTTGAGGAGGTTCAGGTCACTTTGGGTCTTCAGCTTAACCAGCTAGCTCAAGAACGAGCCGAAGTGGCTACCCGACTCAACCAAGCCTTACTGGAGCTGGAAAGGCTCCGCCCTCCATCCCACATTGGTGAAGATGAAGACGACGAGGACCCTTCCGAGAGCTCGGAGGTTTCCATTGCATCTGGTGAGTGCACCTGTTGTCCCTCTGAGACTCCCCTAAATAACCATTTGATTCCTGCCATTAAAAATAAATCACATTTTTGACCAATCAGAGCACTCCCTGCACCTGTCGCCAGGCGGACGGACCTTAGAGGCGATACAAGAGGAGCTGGAAGTGGCAAGGCAAGAGGCAGCACAAGCTCTGGACAGCCTTTGTGCCGAGAGAGAAAGCCGAGCTCAGGATGAACTTCAGCTGAGAGATGCAGTACCGCTGGTGAAACACCAGGAGGTGCTCTCCGCAATAGCCCAGCAGTTAGCGCAAACAGAAAAAGAGCTCCAAGCAGAGCGGGCACTGCGTGAGCAAGCTCAAACTGAGGTCGCCAGACTGGAATCCGAGCTGCAGGCTGTGCAAAAAGACTCAGTTAGCAAGGAAGAACATGATAAAGTCAAAGTAAGTTACAATTGGGAGAATGTCGCATCAGCGAAGGAAACCTTTTAATGACTCATTCAAAATTATGCACAAAGCACTTTGATTCAATTAAAACACGCATTTGAATAAAGAATAATATACTGCAGAAATGCTTTTTCCTCTATGCATAGAAAAGTGGTGTCCATTCCTGGTCCTGGAGGGGCAACTGTCCTGCAGAATATAGCTCCTACCCTAATTAAGGAGTAAGGGCAAGTTGGAGTTAAGTCCTGCAGGACATTGTCCCACTAGGAGCAGGTTTGGACTCTCTTATGGTTTCTGAGCTTGATTCTTCCTTGCTTCAGGCAGAGCTTGAGCGCTTTCTGGAAGAGAGTCGGCAGAGTGCAAGAGCGGCTCAGGAGTCTCTGAGTGAAAAAGAGACGGAACTGAAAGAGCTGCGATCGCAGAAAGCTTTAGAGCAAGGACTGGTGTCCAAAGAAGACCATGAGGCCCAGAGACTCTCGCTTCAGGCCGAGATCAATACTCTGACGGCACAATTAGCCGATCTAGCACGCAAGCACGAGAAGACCTGCACTGAGGTGCGTGTTGTCCTCGATGTTAAGACAGTTTCCACTCCACCTATTTGCACGTGTTAAAAACAAGCCAAGTTTTATTTAAAAAGAAGTCTCCTTCCGCAGGTTTTCCAGGTGCAGAGGGAGGCTTTATTTAATAAGAGCGAGCGTCAGGTGGCTGAATCCCAGCTGGAGGCAGTTAAAAAGCAGCTGGCGGATCTTCAGGCCGAGTCCACCCACATCCAACAGCTGCACCAGGACATCCAAGACTCGCAGGGGCTCGTCAAGGAGAAAGACCGCAAGGTGTGAGGGGAAAAAAAGCTTGGCTGTATCCGAATATGCCTACTTCCATACTATACAATCCGTAGTGTGTCCGAATTCACAGTATTGATAAAACAGTAGGCGATAAGTACCTGGATCTCCAGTGAGACTCTGAAGTGCACATCTAATGGACACTTGACTATCCCATGAGGCCACAGGAGAGGAGTTGTGAAGAGAGTGCAGCAGTCAGGTTCTGGAAGTAAAATCCCATTCATTTTCTCAATAGGAGAATTGATTTTTATCAACTTATAAACCATAAAGATAGACCTAGTGTGAGCTACAAAGTTTTTAATCAAAGCTATATATATTTGTTAAGGTCATAAGTACATAATCATGTTCATTAGTGGGGAAAAACTACATTACCCATAATTCTGGAAAAAAAACTCCACCAATCAGAGAATTGCATCAGTAAATTCCATCAACCCTTTAGCGCCTGTTCATTATCACAGATCACTGTGAATGATGCAAAAATCCATGATGTGGGCATTTGATTCGTTCTTTTAACGCTTTCTTACCATCTCTCTGCAGATCACAGAGTTGTCTAAGGAAGTTTTTCGTCTGAAGGAGGCTCTGGGGGCTTTGACTCCTCCACTGGCACGTTCTCCATCGCCACCGTCCTCAGGGATACCTGGACAACAGTTAGCACTGCAGAACCGTGTAACCGTATTAACACAGCAACTCCAGGTGAGCGTAGCACATGAAGAAACGAATGGTTCTTTTAAAGGAACGTTTCTTTGGGGATCCAAAAAAAGTTATTCTGTGGCATTGCTGTGAAGACCACCTTTTGCGGCCTTCATTTTTAAGAGTGTAGAAGAACTGATTTTGCTTCCCTAAAAAACATTCAGTGAAAAGAACCATGTTGTTCTTAGTGAGAAGAACATTTTAATGTTCTCGAGAACCTTTTTCCCCTCTAGAGAACCTTTTGCGGAATGGAAAGATTCCATGGATTGCCAATAAAGAGCTTTTTATTTTTTTATAAAGTGTGCGTTTTTAAATGAATAACACTCGTCTAAAGTCTTTCCTTTCATCTTGTGCTCAGGACTGCGAGCGCAAACACAAGACTGTGGTTTCAGTATATCGCTCTCATCTATTAGCTGCTGTACAGGTGAGACCCAAATCCCAGCCATACATCTGCAGGAGCGTCTAATGTTACACATACCTATGTGACTGTTTATGGCTTAACAGGGCCGGATGGATGAAGAAGTTCAGGCACTTTTGCTTCAAATCCTCCGTATGACACAGAAAGGTCAAAATTAGTGCTTTGCACCTGACAGCAATACAAAGAGATCAAGTGACTGCTTTAAGTACACTTGAACCGAAGTATATCACCACTGTGTACCGCCAACAAGAGGCACTGAAGCTGTGGATGAGAAGATGATTGTATTTCCTGTGTATGATGATTTATGAGGGACAACACAAACACTTTTGTACCACATTTCAATAAACGGAGAAATGCTGCTGATGTTCGTTTCTTTGTAACTGTGTGGTTGACACTTTCTCCGCAGGCCTCTCACAGTACTGTATGTCAAAGTTTACTTTGTGGGAAAAAAGTATGTTATGATGAATTTCCCTGGTGTTAAAAAGATGCTTTTTGTTCTCATCACAAACAGCTGAGCACTTCTGTTAGTACAGGTTTCATATCCTTTTAAAATCAGAGCAATATTTCATGTAAAATTCAACTTTGTTATGTCAGTTGAACCTGTATTCATTTCAATCATTTTTTTCTTCTGTTAAAAAGCAAAAGGAGATGCTTGGCAGAATGTCCAAGCTGCTCTTTTCCATACAATGAAGGTGGACGGTACAGAAAAGTCATTTATGGTACGAAAGGTATTTGTTTTTAAATAAATGCCACTCTTTTGAATGTTCTAATTATTAAAGGATCCTGAAAGAAGCATCACGGTTTCCAAAGAAATATTAGATAGCACGACTGTTTTCATCATTGATAATAGTAACAAATATTTCTGGAGCAACAAATCAGCATAAATGCATACCTGTTGCACATTAGAGACTTCTTTCAAAAGCATCAAACCTGACAACAAACATTTGAATGGCAAGCTATCAAAATTAACAAAACATCATAAAATAATCCATATCAGACTCGTGACCAACATTGCAAGTCGTATGGACAGTGATGGCAACATTTGCCTTTTGGGAGTACTGTTTCTTTAAAAAATAAACCAAACATTAACTTTTCCCTTCCTGTTCAGTTTTATTGAGAATGCTTTTAGACCAGAGTAACAGAGCATGGAGAAACAACATCCTGAGAAAGTAAAGTCGTTTTCGTGGTGGCAATGAGGTCTAGAATACCTGGAGACAGTTAGCTGCTAGCATACACATTTATCTCAATGTCAGTTGCTAGACTGGAGCGTGAGCCTTGTAAGTATGTGTTTTGAAACATCTGTGATTTATATGTAGTTTACAAAAACTCATGGATACTTTTAAATGCTTGTCAGTGGATAAAGATGCTTTTTGGACCCAAATGATGTATCTACAGTATCTATTATCTGACTCTAATTGAAATATGCTAACTAGATAAACCCTGGCTATTCTTTCTATTTCTGCCATATTCTGATAGAGTAGTGTGCTATGCTATACCAAATGTAGCTGCTGGCATACAAGATGTTAATAACACAAACAAGGATGAAGAAAGGATGTATAAACCCCAAGTAAGTGAAAGGATTTTTTAAGTAAAAATAAACACTTTTAAGGCACTGGAATATCATTTTTGGATAGTGGGGTGAGACACAAAAATGTGGTTCTTTATACACTGTACTGAGCCAGACTCTTCTTTTTATACAAGCAGAATATTTTTACATTTATAGAGGCAGGTTTCAGTTGATAACATTTCTCCGGAAAGCAGCTTTTAGGTTGAAATAAGATGGTTTGACATTATGAACTATCTATCATAATGTGTGTGTGTGTGTGTGTGTGTGTATATGTGTATATGTATACACACACACACACACATTATGATAAATAGTTTGTATATATATATATATATATATATATATATATATATATATAGGTTTGTGTTTGAGTTTTGTGTCCAGATAAATAGCAAAATAATACATGTGAGGATTTTAAAAGGTGCATTCAGTAGCTAGCAAGCGTTAGCATTGCTGTTTTTTGTGTACTTTTTAGTACCAAAGCCACATGGTGTTAAACGCTTTTTCGCATCATCAAATCTTTCTACTTGTGTATACCGATGTTTGCTGTGTTTTTTTGTATTTGTTTCAGTTGTACATGGACAGATTCTCCTGTTATCTTCACTGGTGAAGCACATTAAGTTTCATTGTCTTATTTTTCTTTTCACATCACCAGACCACACTTCGCTACTAGCGTATCTACAGGATTGTGAGAATTAGCTTTTTTGGGGTCCAATAATAAAGTTAGCAAGGGATGCATTAGCAATTAGCATCAAAATTTTTGGAGGAAAATTTACTATTGTCAATAGCGAATATATGCAGATTTGCAAATTTACGAATGATGTGAAATGAGCGAAGCAATCGCGGTGAACACGATTTGTCTCAATCGTGATTTCTGCTTAATTTGAAATATTTACATTTTCAACTCAAGTGGGAAATTTTCAAGTAATGGTGTGTGCACACCAAAAGTATTATTCGCATGAGTAGATTACATACAAAGTCAATGCAAAGACAACAATAGAAGCAGATTCTCTCGGGCGGTGCGATTTCCATGAACCGTGAGAATATGCCTCAATAGAGTCTTCCGTGCAAGTTGAAAATTTCAACTGGAAAGGTAAATTTGCGTTGTCGTGCAAGTCAATCAGCGATTGATAATCCAGTCTGACACATCCAGTTGTATCAGAGAGAGCATTTTGCAATGATTTTATTCGCATTAATGACACGTAAAACATACTGTGTGTAATCTAGAGGGAGTAACACGATGCAAATATTTGAGTCGCTTTTGGTATGCACACACCATTCCACTAAAATTGGCAGATTTTTTGTAAATGTCTCGCACTTTTAGGTGAAACATTTCCCAAATTTTGCAAACCTTCTTTGCCCGCAAATTTACACTTATGTTTTGTTTATGTGATCACGTTTTTTTTAATGAGCACGAAAAAACCACTGAATGCACCTTTAAACAAAACTGTACACATTGTTTGTATTTGTTTGTGACTAAACACAAAAAGAAATTGAATATTTGTGAAGTATAATGGATGTCTGAATCACTAAAGGGCAATATCACATGAGCATGACCCAAACGTTTGGTCCTGAGTTCATAAATTAAACATGTGCATTTGATACGACTGCATTTGAGCTTATGAGCTTTATACAACGACCTTAACGAATACTGCATCCTGAGAGCAAACCGCTGGGAAGCACAACACAATGAAGTTCAGAGTCTCAGAGGTGACCATCAGAGAAGATCAGAGCCACGGTTACTGAATACATCACATTTAGAAACAACAGCTCACTGACGACGAGCGCTCATATGGATGTAAAGGAAGGGAATCAGTCTCATGTGTTTCACATACAGTAAGTTCACATTTCTGACAGGCAATGCCAAGAACAGTCCCCTGGGAAAAAGTGTTCACAAGCACTTCATTTCCCAATGCAAAACTCTCAATTGGGGTCTCCTCTGTTGAAGAAGGGGTGGATTGAGCAAGACATGCTGAAAGCTGTTTGGGGTCAGTCCCTAAGGAACAGCGATATCCCACAAGTCCCAGTGGAAGCTCAGAGTCTGTTTAAGGCAATAGTGTGGGGCCTCTAGATTGGCAGCACAGGGGACAGCTTTGCACCCTATAAAAAAACACAATACATAAGCTATGAATTCCCCAATCAAACAGCTTTGATAATCTGTAGACAAATGCAGCAAACCTCTTACCATGTACTCTATATGGGCTTTCTGCAGACCACCTGCTGGAGGTGTAACTCGCTCTCTGCTGCAACAATCGGCAGCTTGTTAGTCAGGTGGTAGTTGATCAGGTGGCTGATGCTCTCAAAAAGCATGTCTTTAGTCCGAACCTAATCAAAAATGAATTAAGAAATGACGGCCATATAAGGAAAATATGGATCCTTATCAAAATCTACAATATAAAAACTGAGCTTGAAGCACCACTCACCACTCCTTCAGGATCCACCAACAGCAGATGTTTGGGAAGCCCACACTGCATCCCAGTCAGCACATACTGGCCCGGGTTAGTGGCGCTGTCCCGCACCAGGAAATCTCCATCTCGGCCCAGCAGATTCTCTGCGTCCCTGCGGCTCATGCGGCCATGGTACCACATCTCCCGCCGCAGTTGGTCCTCCGTGGGGGCGACGGGGGCCCGGCGCCGCGGAGGACTAGGCCACTTGTCCTCCAATATACAAACTCCTCCAGCCTCGTGCAGACGCAGGGCGTCCTCAAATGGCCCTGTTGGGTTGGAAACGGTACGAATGGTAGTTAATGTATTCATCAAACCTATATAATCATTAGACAGTCATCTGTAATGGACTCACTCATATCAAAAATGTCTTTCTTTGGACTATCGGATCTGCGTCCTCCTCGGGCATCCACTGAGGCCTCCATGTTGTCCAGATTCTGGGTGTTTACATACAGATGCTCCTCGTAATCGCGGCTACCTATAGGATGACCGTCTGCTCGGAGGTAACCATCGGAAGTCAAAGCTACAGAAATGGTGAAAGGAAAATAAACCGGTTACTACAGTAGACACTTAGAAATAAACGTTTTTAATTGGCATTGATGGTTCCATGTAGAACTTTTAACATTTATAGAACCTTTCGGATGAAAAAAGGTTCTGAAAAAGTTCTTTAGAATACACATCCTTTTTAAGGATGGTCACTGAAAGGTTCTTTGTGGAACCTAAATGGTTCTTCTAAGGCACTTCAGGAACAGGTTTGAAGACCCCTGTTGTCCACTGTGGCATTGTTGCAAAAACTCCAAGCTTTATTTAAAGAGTGTTAATAACTAAGCAATTAGAAGGGGACGTTTGGAATATCAAAGCCAGTAAAAGGCTCAGAAATCTCTTCAAAGTTGTAAAATGTCACAAGAGGAACGTTGGGCTGCTAAATAACCACCAGGCGTCTCACTTGAGCTGCTGTTGTTCTCCGTGTCCCAGTGCACTTCATAGCATAACTGGGCGGCAGAGAGGCTGTCTGCATCTCTTCTGGCTGGTGACCCCGTCTGAAAAATAAGCACAGGTCTGAGATCAGTTTCCAGGACTGGCTTTGATCCAGGCATGAGTAGATAGATACATAGATAGAAATTGTTTTTTTTTTTTGCAGTGCAGAAGGTACTTAAACCAAATAATGACAGATGGTTTGACAGGTCAGGATAAAGAGGTCAAAGGTTTCAAAAGGTTAAGTAATTTTATGAATAGGCATTGACAACTGAAGAATTGCTAATTTCTTACAAATGGCATATGAGCTATCAGATTTTATTACAGAATGTGCTGTATACCTAAACAGCTATTTGCCTGAAGCCATTAGCGTTATGCTAACTAACACCGCTCACAGAAATGGTTGTTTCTTTATTAAGACCAACCTTAGCGAATTGTCTCCGCAAACCACAAACTTCATAAAAGACAGCAATAAAAATCCACACACATCTCTAATGAAGTTTACCTGAGCGGTTTTGCTCTGTTGTTGCGTATGGACGTGTCCCAGTAGGCCGGCAGGAGGCCTGAGCCTAGAGTCCACCACTCCCCCCACAGGAGGCTCCTTTCCTGGGATGCTGTTGTAGTAATCGTGCTCGGAAGTTTCCTCGTCATCACCCCACGCTGACTCTTCTGTTCGTATGGTCCTAACCATCAAATAAAGCTATTTAGCCTTTTAGAGATCAGTGAAAGTAAATGTAGATTCAATATAAATATATAAATCCTTTTTTATTTTTTAAGAGTTTATCCAGTAGTGTGTACTTAAAGATTTTACCTAATATTTGTGTGTGCTTTATGTTTAATGATTATAAAGCTGGGTTTCAAATCTACCGTTGTTCTGAGTGAGCAAAATCCAGTCATCTTAATAGCAATTGGGAATTTTATGTGAGGGTGAACAATTTCCCCTAAAGGTTCAATTCGGTCATGCAAACTCACCAAATTAAACAACAACAACAAAAGAAAAGTGGCTTTTGTGTGAGATGTGCTTTAAACATTATTCTACACTATTGACAATTGGAAATGGACCTCTTTTGCAGCTTTAGAGTTTGATATTGTTAGCTTAGCAACATGCTAACAGCACACACACAGCTGTTGCCTTAGTATAGCGGTTCACATAAGTCACATCACTTCTGTTTTGGTTAGGATGCTGCCAGTACAGGGAAGTAGACTACAAGGCAGCCCACTATGTTTTCGAAGACTGTTTATATTAAAGTCAAGAAAGCACATGTTACACTGATGATTTGAAACGGAACGAAATAAAAGAAATGATCCATTAATGATGTGACACTGAGCAGTCGTGTGGTTTCTGAGAGCCCCTTAAATGAATTTAGCTTTGAATAACGGCCTTGAATCAAAACAGGATGGCTATGTGAAACACAAGCCGTGTGTATCCTGTTTCAACCTTGCGAAAACTGCTCAGCACTGAAGCTCTGTATTAACTGCAGTTGAAACAAATGACCGTCATTTTCATGTTGTGATGCATTCAAAAGCCCAAACAGACAATATGGTTTATGCTAAATTATGTGAATCTCACCTATCCATGGTGGGAATTGCTTTGGGCGGGCTGTGTAGGTACTGTTTGAACTGCAGTTCGAAAGCCTGGCCGATGGTACTGATCACATTCTGAGCGAGACCGTCACCGCACTCCAGTATGTGACATGCTAGAGGGACGAGAAAAAGATGTGTCAGAAATAGCCAAAATAGCATGTGACAAACAAGTATAACAGAAAATCAAAGTGAAAAAGAATACCTCTTTGATTGACAGGGTCTTTGGCCACATAAGCGACATAGTCAGGGGTATCCTGCAGCACAAGATGAAATCAGAGAAAGAATCAGGTGGTATTTGTTAGTGGAGAGAGAGATGGTAAGAGTGGAAAGAAGAGGCATTAAACGTGCAAAAGAGGTCTCACCGAGTCTCCACCAGAGGCGAAAGATATGGACTGCATGGGGTGATGGGCAATCACCTACATGAAGAGATGAGAGGGAAATGATGTGATGTCTTCAAATCAATATTCAGCACAAATAAATATCTGTCAGGGAACTAGAGTTTTGAAGCTACTTTTTAACTATTTACTACAAATAACTTCTTAATTAGACTTCCTACAAACATATGACTTGGAAAATTAGAAACACCCTCATTTAAAGGGATAGTTCACCCAAATATTTAAATTCTGCCATGAATTACTCACCCTCATGTCGTTCCAAACCCCAAAGACCATCGTTCATCTTCGAAACACAAATTAAGTTATTATTGATGAAATCTGAGAGCTTTCTGACCCTCCCATAGAAAACAAGGCAACTGAAAAGTTTTATGGTACAGAAAAGTAGTAAGGAGATTGTTAAAATAGTCCATGTGACATCAGTGGTTCAAATTTAAATTTATAAAGCTACAAGAATATTTTTGTAAGCAAAGAAAAGAAAAAAGTCACTTTATTCAAATATTTTTTTCTCTTCCGAGTTAGTCTTGGCCGCTATTCAGGAAGAAAGCTCTTGAATTTCATCAAAAATATATTTCTTTGTGTTCTGAAGATGAACGAAGGTCCTATGTGTTTTGAACGACATGAGGGTGAGTAATTAATGACAGAATTTAAATTTTTGGGAGATCTAACCCTTTAAGCAGTTAAGTCAAAACATTGAACTATTTACTACAGTGCTGCAGAGGAACTTCTGAAATGAATTAAACTTTCCAAACAAGTGAGAAAAGTTGTTTGTTCTGATAGGATTTGAAGGGATATCGAGGATGAGAGGATGCCGACCTGTCGTGTGGTGGGGACGAGGAGACTCAAGCCATCAATAGAGATGTTGACACCGATGGTCATTCCAGCAAAACGTAGGTTACTCTTCCCCATAACAGACTGGAGGGTTTTATTGGTGGTCTAAAATGGGCAGCAAAACAAACATTTGGATGTCACTACATTTTCTTAGATTTATGCTTAATAATAAAAAATGCCAAGGCAAAACTACAGTTTTCTCTCTTACTTTCTTCTTCCAGGCAGCTTTTCCTCCAGGTACAGTTTCACACAACCTGTTGATGGCCTCCCTGTGCACACACACACACACACATTTACAAAAAAAAAAAAAAAAAGATTTTAAGAGAAATATTGCCAGATCTCACAATCTCACATATCTGGAAAACAACATTTCCCATGTGTTTCAGTGCAACTACAGTGTGAAAATAAATGAGGAATGAGTCTGAGCCGAAGCATAATGCTTATTCAAACCAGGTCAACAAACAGGGGACCATCTGTATATTGTCAATGGATAAAATAATAAACAGGGCTAAGCAAAACTATAAAATCATAGGACACAATTTCAAAAACTTAAAGCTAAAGGAAACAAAATAAAACAAAAGCAGAAAACAAACCAAAGGACAAAACATACATACATACATCAATAAATACTGTGTCAAAAACAAAACAAAGCAAACAAACCAAATCAAAGCAAATCAACAGAAAACCAAATCAAAGTAAAATAAAATAAAACAAATAAAAACAATGTAAGAAGCAAGCCAAAACCAAAGAAAGCAAAAACAGGACAAAGAACAAAACATACACACATAAATAAAGAAATAAATACTCATAAACAAAACAAAAAAAATCTCAGAATAAATAAAACCAAATCAAAGCAAAAGAAAACAAATCAAATAATCAAAAGAAACACAATGAAAACAAAAACCCAAAGACAAAACATACATACATAAAAAAATAAATACCGTGCCATAACAAAACCAATGCAAAGCAAAATAAAACAAATCAAAGCAAAGCAGAACAAAATTCATAAACAAAACATAATCAAATAAAATCTGAGCCAAAAAAACTAATCACTAATCGAATCAAAAATGGAAACATCTATGATTGTTGAAATCGTTGAAAAACCCTAAACCTAGACATTTCTGATGGATGCCTTAACACAACCAATAAAAACTAAAAGTGACATTTATGAAACCATATCGATGGCAGAAGAGCGTTTGGCACAGGGGCACAAGGGTTATGAGGTCAACAGTAGACTGAGTGACTTCAAAACACCAGTGTGCTATCAAATAACCCATTAATATTTAAAAAGTGCCAACTGTCCCAGCAAAGGACTTTCCAGGGAATGTTTCCAATAAATGCTGTGCTCTTTATGATGTTATTGGGATCATTAGCATTTGGGTGTTTCGGTTGCAAGTTTATGCGTCTGTGTATGTTTTGCCTTTTGGATCTTATTAAAAATTGTTCATTGGCCACACTACATGACGATGACAAATGAGAGAGCACACCCACACCCCCTCTTTCCCCGGAGTGCGGCAAATCAGCTGATTTACAAGCCTTGCGTTTCTGCTGCAAAATAGATTCAAGCTAAATATGCAGCCTGTTCCAAGCATTCCCATTACAGCCATTATAATGTCATAACAGACTGCCGCTCTCTACTCAAAACAATCACTCTTCTCCAGTCCTCTGTGTTTATCAACTCTAACTCCACCCCGTGCAATCTGCATCATCTGAGGCCCCAATAGGCCTCCTCAGTCATTAGTGAGAGTCGTTAATAATACATGGCTGTATCACTCCGTCTCCATCTCGCCTGTGCTATCTGCACTTTAAGCCCATCGTGGGCCACAGGGTTCGGGTTACTGCTGATCGATGAGCAAGGGCAAGGAGAGGGACTCAGGAATCTGGAGCTCCGCCCCACCGCCCCTACAAGAATGCACATGCTTCTACACATATAAATAAATATACACATAAGAACTAATACTAGCAAGCTGACATATGAATGTAGACGTACATATATGCAAACACGATTTGGTGCCAAAAAAAGCTGCAAAGTGATAATCTATTTTTTCTGTGGAAAGCATATCACTCGGATAAAAACAGCATAATGTCACAATTAACTCTCATTCCATCATCCGTCATTTCATAAACAGAAAACATACCAAATCATCCTCCAAAACAAAACAAAACAAAACAAAACAAAAAGATATTTGTGATTAAAAACAAATAAAAGTGCTAAAATAAACAAAACACATAAAGTAAAATAATAAAACAAAAGCAAATAAAAAAAGATATACAACTTGTTGTATATACAAAATGTTAAGGTAAAAAACAAAAACAAAATACTAAAACTACAAAAATAAACAGAGCAACATAAAACATCGTTATAGATGGTATAAACTGAAATAATAATGAAAATAATTAAATAATTAATACAATTATTTTAATTAAAATAAAATAAATATTAAGGAAATTGATTCAGCTCAGCAAAGCAACAACAACAACAAAAACAGGTGAATGTGTAATAAAATCTAAATAAAAAATATAAAAATGTTATTAAATTATGACTTATAATTTAGAAAGTTCTAAAATAAAAAGTTAGAAAATTCTAATATAAACAAAAATAAAATAAAATAAATAAATAAATAAAACAGAGCAAAAAAAATCATAGAGTACTATCTGAAAATGAAATAATAATGATAATAATAAAATAAAAAATAAAACAAAATCCAAGGAAATTGATTCAGTCCATCAAAGCAAAAAATGTAAACTGAACAAAACAAAAACAGGGGAGGTGTGTAATAAAATCTAAATCTAAAAAAAAAAACTAAAAAACAAAAAGGTTTAAAAAACACTTTACCTTGTGACCTGTGTCCTAGTGTTGAAGTCCAAAGATCTCATTGATTTCAGAACCTCAATGCAGCCCATGTACTGCAAAAAGAAAAAAAAGAAAAGGAGAACACAAAATGACACACATTACTTTCATTATACGTACATAATTACTTTTAATTTCCCAAAGGTCATCATTGCTTCATGGAAATATGTATCTAATTCCTGTTGGCAAGAGCCAAAGTCCATGATTTAGTCGCTGAAAACAAAAGCAACAATTGTTTCTCTTTCGCTCACAAACACAAGGATGGTTTAAGCCAGGGGCGTCATTCGCTCATTATATTTGAGGGGGCACGAGTTGGTGGGGAGGGTTAGGGGGGTCATGTGACACACAGCAGCCACAACAGCATTTATGATTTATTTATTTTTTCCTTTTTATTCGAAACATTCTCAAATGTATTAACTGAAATATCACTGCAAGTTATTAGGCTACTAATCAATCATAACACTTTCGTTGTACAGAAAGAGATCAAAGAACATTTCCACTCACAGTCTAGTTTGAGCGCTTTCAAAAACCTCCTGAAGCTGTTTTACACTATGAAATTATTATCTCACAGATATACAGGCACATAATTACAGATAAATACTAAACCTATAATTTCAGCAAGACGGCTTGTTCTCAGCAGATCTGCATAATAGCTGTGCTGGGGAAGGTAATTACTGCGAAGTGTGAGGAGATTGACGGCAATAACCGCATCGTGGCTGCTGGGGGTGGACCGGGAAAGAGGTATCACTGCAGTCTGGGCCTTCTGGGACGTGGAAAGTGGTGAAGGTGCAGGGGAACATCAATTCGGCAGTTAGTCACCAATGCCTTCAAAAGGGTCGCAGGAACATCTTGCAAAGTGCCCACCCCCACAGACAATGCGACATATGTCTGAATAACGGCGTTTGTGGTTACGGATGCTCACAGAGGCTAATCCCAGATCATTTTTGTTGTTTTAGACTTGGTAACCGATTTTGAAGGCCTACACCCACCTCAACCCAAAGCACAGATCACGTTGCCTATGCTTGAGTCAAAGTGGTTACACTAGTTATTTATAGTTAGGAGTAAATCACCAACTTAAAGGGAACTAACCCTTTGAAGAGACAATTTAGGAAACCATTTACTCACCCTCATGACGCTCCAAACCTGTATGAGATTCTTTCTTCTGTGGAACACAAAAAAAATGACTTTTTTGAACAACACTGGAACCCATTGACTTCCAGTGTATGGACCGTAGTGTTTCATAGAAGAGAGAAAGTCGTGCAGGTTTGGAATGACATGACGGTGAGTAAATGAACTGCTGCATGAACTACTGTATAACGTTAAGACACTAGCTCTTAATGCTTTAGTTCCTGAAATCAGCTCTGTGTTTTCTTCCTCAACATATACTGTACAAGAGTGCTTCGGGGGAGTCCCGAGAACCGATTATGACCTTGAAACAGTTCTTTTATGAATATAAATCAGTCCCTGTAACACTACATTCACATCTTCTGCGCACACTCCTTTTCTCTTAAAGGGACAGTACACCCAAAAATAAAAATTCCCTTATTTTCGGTCCATATGTTCAAAACCGAAAACCTCTCTTATTTCCACTCTAGAACACAAACACACACACAAATATATTTTCAAGAACTGCTTTTTAATGAAAGTCAATGGGGTCAAAAAACAAACAAACGCATAAATAAATAAATAAAACACTGAGATATGTCCAAAATGTCTTCTTTTGTGTTCTACAGATGAAAGAATATTATACCTGTTTGAAAGGTGAAAAAAAAATCATTTTTGGATGTACTGTACCTTTAAGCTTTAGTCAGTTGAGGGTGTTTTTTTACAGCTTATATCTTGACACCAGACCATTTCTTTCCAAAGCAAGCAATTGCAGACTTCTTAACTAGATTATTCGGCAGCGGGAAGTGTTCAATCAGTTTGATTAGACTTCTTCCTTTTAGTTTTACAGAAACCCTTCTGCTTCCTCTTCTTCTCAAAGACCTCATTGTGGCTCTTTTGCTGCATGATAAATTAACGCTCTCCTCACAACAAAAAACACCACCATGCACTTGCACATGCACAGCTACTGTACACTGAATTATGTTTCTCACTTGTCTTTTCATATATATATATATATATATACACACACACACACACACACACACACACACACACACACCTATTTCTATGACAGGAAACGTTTTTGCTGGAGGAAATGCCCAGGGTGGTTTATGGTTCATGTATAGGGGCTGCTTTTAAATGTCTGCTTCTTGTAGTCTTCTGTTCTTTCTCATAATGTTTGTGGGAATCATCTGATTTAGTCAAATACTACTTATTCACAAATGTAAATTCAGATTGGGATTTGAAAACAACACTTTAAAATGCTTTTACGTATCAAGCCGCTAGCATTCACCACAGTAGGTCGAACAATAGAAGAAAATGTAGGCCTGATCTAAAATCCTTTTATTTGAGGTGTACCATCATGCCAGTGTTATTTGGCTAACAGCCCCCCCCCCATGCCTGTTTCCTCTGCAACACATGTGATACAAATGACTGTGATTAAATGTAATTGAATAAACGAATGAATGGTGCCTGTGTAATGCAATTAAGGAGCGTGCGCAGGCCCAGTCCGGGCTGCTGGAGAGAGGGCCGTGTGGTTACAACACACGGTGGGGTAGACGAGGGTGCAGGGGAGGAGGGGTGAGAAAGTGGGTTGAAAGAGGATCGCTGTTATTGACGTCAAATAGTCTGCTAACATTTGTAACCCTTGATTCGCCGAGATGCAGCCAAGAGTTGAAGATATTGGCTTATATCCACAACTATCTACCCAGCTGCAAGAGTAGCTGTCTTTGATTAGCATTTTTTCACAATTTTATTACAGACTTTTCTACTTCAGAAAAATTAAACAAAGAATCAAATATATTAGGAATACGTTTTCAATGTTTTTATACTCAACAGCAGCTTGAAATGGTCGCATTAAACATTCTGTCTTTACATAAGCGTACTACGCAACCTTTAATTGAAATTTCGTTATTGTTTCTAAGAGAAAACACATGCAAATAAGAATCTGTATTGACCCCAAAAGGGAAAATTAAGGAATTGCACAAATGTCCATCTTGGGATCGAGTATAAATTTTATTAGCAGTCATCACTCATTTTCAGTCGTAAATAATGAGAACCGCCTCTGCCTACCTTCAATTCTTGTTTAGTTGTTTACATCTGTTTGTTTACACACCCCTTCCTCCTGCTCTGATGAAGCCGCTGTACCACACAAAGCAATATATCTGGATTAAATTGTATATCCTTTTCTCCTGAAGCTACTGCACCCTGACGTAACCAATACACTGAATAGAGCACCACTGTTCTCATATCCTAAGCAGTTTTGCCTGAACTCAGCTTGAGAGGACAAGATGTTGCAGTTGTTTGTAAGCTGAGTGTAGGGGAGTCGTATTGTTCTCGGTTTCTTCAGAGCTGCATAAGATGGTGCAGTGAATTTAAATGAATGACTGTCGATAACATGACAGAGTTGCCTATTGACACCGCTGCAGACCTGCAAAACAACACTAGGCGGAAAACATGGTGAGATTTCAAGATGATAAGCAGGGGACTCACCCTAACGATGTACGAAGCTCCCGTGCTGCTGATCTTTTTGTCTGGGTGCAACCACCCCTGTGAGGGCTTGTTGACGAAGCTGCCCTTCTGGGTGAAGTTATCTCCCAGCCACATTCCCTCTACCCTGGTCCTCCGGTTCATCCCGGTCCTGAAGTTCCCAGAGCCCCCTGGACTCCCCTCGGCGGCCCCTGCGCTGGACTCTCTCGGACTGGCCCTCTGTCTCCTGGCAGCCTGTAGGGAACATGGGCCCACACAAACAGGGTCACAGGAGTTGAACACAGCTGCAAGACTAGCCACAGGACCACTGGCAGCAGTCGCCCCCGCAGCAGGGGAACTATCGGTCGGAGGCGCCCTGCCGGAATCCTTGCTGGAATTGGAGCTGGAGCTGCTATTGGACGGGCTACGGCTGAGCAACGAATTGGAGAACTTCCACTGGGGCATCTTAGGAATGAGCATGCAGAAGGTGGTGGTGCTGTCCTGCTCGCCGTCCAGCCCAGGTGAGTCGGCCAGCACCTGGGCTGAAGGCAGGGGAAGGGCAGCGATCTCCAGGGGCGGCAGCTCCAAGCCAGGTGTGGATGAGGAGGCCACCACCTTCCTGCTCATGGTTAGGCTCTGCATCAGGTCGTCGGAGGAGGTCACAGAGTCGTTCCGGAAGCGGCCATACTTTGGCTTAAGTAGCATGCCCGGAGGAGCGGTCCAGAGCGGAGAGGACAGTGGGGGGGAAGAGGGAGGGGAAGGAGGGGATGGCTAGGGAAAGGGAAAGGTACAAGGAAAGATGCAGTGGAAGCAAAGGAGAAATCCACAAGGTTGTGAGTCTAGCCCTCCGTCCTCTCTGCCTCTCTCTGCTTTCTGACAGTTGCTCTGTCCCTTACTGTGGCTTGCTTAATCCCTCCCTCTCTTCTTCATTCCCTCTCTCTCTCTCTCTCTCTCTCTCAGCCCAGCTTCCCCCACTCTCTTGATGATGTCATAGTGTTATGGTCCGTCTATTAGCCCTGCCCAACCCAGCTGCGTTCAGGCAACATTAGCTAATGCACATCTGCCCTGAGTACCTCCTCACAGCATCTTGCACTTATTAACCTACACACAATCTGATACATACAATGCCATTCAGTCCTACGGCTAGCTTTAGTAGCTAAAGGCAGTGCATTTTATGTTTAGAATGCTGCAATACTTTCTGCCATGCCAGCAAGATGACAGTGTGGTGCTATTAAAACATTTAGCATTATTTTTAGCATCCCGACAAGTACATTTGTTCATTAACATTACAATAAATAACTAAAGCCAACGTTGTGCCTTAACATTCTTCAAAATATCTTCTTTTGCCTTCCCCAGAAGAAAGAAGGATCTGAGAGTTCATGAAAATTAATTAACTCTCTTTTTAAAAAACATGAAATGAGCTTATAGCTTTAGTTATTTGTTGCCTTTCATGTTACAGACCAGGATATAAACTTGGGACTTTGCCAATGGATAGTTTTCTTTACGATTTATAGACTTCAATGATTACTTCAAGCAGAAAATAAAGACCTACCGTATATCATCTCAGTAGCTGGATACACAGTCAGTGTACATTTATGAGTACTCAAGATGTCAACGCATCATTTACATCAGTTAACATAGAATAAATGAGCTTTTTAAATACCTCACAACAGTATTACTGGCTTCTTCATTCACACAGAGTTCTTCATATTGCTGCAGTATGGATAATAAAACAATTGCTGAGACTCTCTCTGGTTTCTCTCTCACTGCCGAAGTCAAGAAAACATCCAAGTTGTCACATTTACAGGACTTGCGCAAGACGCTGTGCCTGTTTGACAAATAGTCTCTTACTTTTGCTCTGACGTCACTTTTTTTCGCAACTGCCCAAAAAGTAAACGCAAAGACTCCACAAGGCCGAATAAACAGGAAGCACTAAAATACTCAATATTCCGTTACCGTTGCCTATGTGTACGGACTATTTTGGTGGAAACCTCAGTTTTGTGGTGTTGACAAAGACTCACGCTTGCTTCATGACTCACAAGTGCCTTTTTTCAAGTATTACATTTTTCTAATTCAACAGCTCTTTGGTAACCTCTCAGAGGCGTTGTGCTGAGATTTTGTTGTTGTTTTTCCCCATTAGTTACATACACTGCATGCCTAGCTGGGGTATTTTAGCTTCCAGAATGGGGTCACCGTGAACATTTGTAATTAGTGAGAGTGTATGTGCGGGGTCACGGTCTGGATCAATATCTCTGCTACGAACAAAGCCACAGAGGAGAACATAAAAGTGAATAGAATCAGGAAAAAGAGAAAACAAGATTACTTCACTTATTTACGGTCTGGTTCTCATCCGGGAGCCATAAATGTTCAGTTTCTGGAGCACTCTGACCCTTTCTTTATATTTCACTATTTACCATAGGATGCACCTGTCTAATCTAATCTAATCTCAGATCTTAGATTAAGTAGATTAACGCAGTTAAATGTGAATTATCACACTTCTCTAAAATCCACCATGCAGATGGGATCTTCAAAATGAGGCTCATCAAGGCATACAGTGATATCTTAAAACTGCAAGATGCATATATATAACTTTTTAAATAAGTAGGATCATAAAACCTGTTCTTTATAACTGTAAAGAATCATTCTGAATTTCTGACATAAGGCAGTTACATGTATTCCACCAGAGAAAATAACAACTTAATTTATACACATTTTGCTGAAAAGTTTCCATGTGCTGAAATCGTACATTGCCGCCTTAAGCATTTAGAGCACTAAAATTGACGACGACAACAAAAAAAGTTTTTTTGAATATATTTATATTGCATTTTATAAAAATAAAAAAAAAATGTTTATAAATATGCCTCTGTAAATTTAGCATAATAGGGTAAATGCATGAAAAAAGCGGGGGTTTGTAAACGTATGAGTGCAATTCTACAGTAATATGGTACTAAACACATTTTATTGATTGTTTTTAATTAACAAAATGTTTTTTTAAGTTAATTTTTTTTCTGCATAGATTAACATAAACTGCATAGATTAACATAAAATATAAAATGAAATATAAAATATAAAATGAAACGTTTCTAGTTATTATAAATATAGTTATTATAACATTTGTTTGAGTTAAATATACTGGAAAGCTGCATTTACTACATTATTTTGTGTCAAAGTGGAAACTACTACTTTTTAATCTGATAAAAATGATTCCTACTCAAATGGTCCTGTTTAAAAGTCGCATACATAAATAGATCAATAGCATCCAACAGGTGACATTTACAGCAAGTTCATTATCTGCCGTGTAGTATAATTTGACATTAAACATCAAATGTGGTCAACGTGGGGGAAGACGCTATATGAATATTAGCTTTCCTAAAAAAAATACCACAAAATAAAAATACATTTTCTACATTTCACACATACCACATCCTCATATAAAACATTCACAGCAATGCATCGCAATATAACTATTAATGTTAAAAATAGACATGTGGAGATTAAAGAAGATGAAAAAGAAATAGATAGATAGAGAAAGAGGAAAGCCGATCGTAACTCACCAAATCTAGTGCTGTCTACTGCAAGTTGCAAAGTAAAAGCCCATAAGAGCCAAGAGATGTGAAGTTTGAGCCCAAAGAGTGAGAGAAACCACTCTAACCACACCAGGACACACACACACCATGACATACACACACCTCCTACAATGACATGCCCAATCACGTTACCAGTCCTCTGGTCTAACGCACACAAATGTCAATATTTGCAAAGTTGCAAAATGCTTAAACACTGTATAAATTTAAGCGCTTTCAAACATGAAAATGATGATGCTAATAGTTGGTGCTGCTAAGAGTTCCTAAAAGGTAGCATGAATTTCATTAGCATGCCATTTTGCCCGAGTATGAAAAGTATATTTTCAGTGTAGCTTTAAAACATGCACAAATTCATTAATTCCTCATTTGAATTCACTGCTTGAACAAAAGTTATTACGTGTTACTTGTGAAACGGAAACAATGTGCAATTCATTAACAAAAGAGTCACTGAAGTTAACCTTTAGTTAAAGTTCTAGCAAGCCTGATAAGTTTTTTTTTAAGTTAAAAAAAAAAACTTTCTCCACATGGAGAAAAAAGAAAAAAACTGAAATGTGAAACCAAGAATCACTCCCACTGGATAAACAACACGACAACAATAAAACACTACGCACACCAAATAAGTCATATATTGTCACATAAACAGATAAAAGATACAACAGAGACAGTAAAGAAGCTTTCTGATGCCTTCCCCGCTGTGCTTGATTTTGTACTGCAACGATATGTGCTTGTTAAAAAGGTCACAGGAACACTGTGGTCAAATCAGCATGCAGCCATGACATTAAATGTTATACCATTTGAAAAAAAAAAAGAGATGACAACAAACAAAAGAAGAAGAAAAAAATGGAGCAAACCTCTGCCAGCTCAAACAACTCAATCTGAAATGTGGCAATTTGTGTATTTTCGAACAAAAGCTAACTTGGCCTGTCACAACCACTCACGAGTTCCATGAGCAAAGCTTAAAAAAACTAACTGGAAATTTTTGATTTTGCGAAATGTGAAGCTTGTAATCTTGTTTAATCACTTCTTACATGCAAGAGTTGCTTAACTCATCCTTTTAACCTTTGGTCTCCTCTTCTAGCTTGATGAACTTTCAGTTGTGTGTCACACGTGCGGTTCTGATTTGCTCTTGTAAACGGTTGGTAAGTCTTGTGAACATCTTCTAACATCATCACTTTCCAGTATCTTTGCTCATGGTGTTAAGTAATTGGCTTTGGCGGCTTTAGATGCTCATTACAGAGTTGTTACACTGTTAAAAAGCATTTTATAACCATGCTTGTTTAACAGAAATAATTGAAGTCACACATCTACTCATCATTTTATTTCAGTAAAATGCTCTCCCCTCAGACTTACACTGATGGATGGCTGAAATTAGCCTTCTTAAAACAAAAAATATATTGGTTAATGATAAAAAAAATTATGTGTAATTATGGGTTATGTAAAATCCACAAGATAATAGTGATGTGTGCTCTAGAAGTCTATGAGTTGTTTGGTCGTTTGACAGGATAAATGGCAAAAGTATGAGCCATCGTGCAAAAGTGCTGTCAGGAGACATTTGTGGTGTAAAGAAAAGGTTAATGCATTTACCACTATCATACATCATAGAAGGTCATCAGAGAAAAGTAGTGCGAAGTCTGTATAAATCACACTTTCTGAGCATAAACACCATCCTTGGATTTCACACTTCAGTCTCACACTTATGTTGTTCACACGGTTGAACTTAAATAAAACCAAAAAATAAAAGTCATACTGTTGAAAAGAAAAAAAAAATTCTTATATGAAAAACAAGGTTTCAAGATAAACAATGCCTTTAAATATCGAACTTGCGAAATAAATCATTTTGTACACGTTGTGAGTGTGTGTCAAACGTTACCAGACTGTAGTGCTGTCAAACGCAGGCGCGCGTGGAGGGGGCGGGGCCTAAACGAAGAGTGGCTCAGCCTATCAGAAGCGCGGGAGGGACCGTTTGAGTTCAAAAACCGAAGCGGCGCCTTTCAGGAAAACACCGAGAGACGACCCTGCGCGAGTTATTTGGGATTTCACCTTGGATTTGGCCTGAATTAAGCGTTTAACCACAATGTCTTCAGCGAAGAAGCAGATTTACTATTCCGACAAGTATTCCGACGAGGAATTCGAGTACAGGTGAGGAATTAAACAGATCACTTTCGAGTTGACGTGAAACATCATAATGACCGTTGTTATGTCATTCGACGGTTTCATTTTTGAAAAATATATATTAAAAACATCCGCAAATTATAGAAAATGGTGCGTTTAAAATGTATTTTATATTCTACAATGTATTATGTATATTTTATCCCTGGTTTTGTCGTCCTAACCGCGTTATGTTGCCTGGAAAAACAGTTTGAAGAGCCGTGAAGTATGAAATATTATCATATTAACATTGTCCCACTCCTTCCTCTCATAGACATGTCATGCTTCCCAAGCAGATTTCCAAACTGGTGCCGTCCTCCCATTTAATGTCCGAGGAGGAATGGAGAGGTTTGGGAGTCCAGCAGAGTCAGGGCTGGATCCATTACATGATCCATAAACCAGGTTGGTAACTTATGGGCGGTTTTAAAACCCACTTTGACAGCTTCACTAAAGAAACTGGTTCACAAAAGCTGATCATTATTCTCCTAAACCCTAACATCCCATGTTTTCCCCCCATACAGAGCCTCACATTCTGCTTTTCCGAAGACCTCTTCCCAAGGAATGAGATTTCAAGATTGTCATCGGAAGTTACTCTACTTGGTCGATTCCGACCATGCATTGCATTGCATTGCATTTCTTTCCATACGTTGTGATTTGTATATAAGTTTTATTATTTGCAGATCTATGGCAATGAAATGTGACTCTTTCCCGTCCCCTTTTTCATTCGGAGATCTGATGGCAACGGGAGCCCAGAGGGGAACGGGTTGCCTCCTCCTCCAAAGTGTTAAAAAGTGTTAGGTCTACACTTACGTCACGTAAAATAAGTCGGATGGTGTTTCAGGTCTAGTAAATCGCCCGTCGTGAATAGAAGGAATAGTTTTTGTTGTACACTGTGATGATTTTTTTGTTGCTGAACTGCTGTTGTTAACATCTCCAACCTGTATGCTGAGCAGTCAACGTTTGTTTGATACTCATTTGTTGTAGACAAATCAATAAATACTATTTTTATTAGCTCATTTGCATCCTAATTTGTTATCGGTGTAATGTGACATTAAATAATGTACACAATGGTCAATGATGCAACAATGATGAGCATTTCATGTAAAGCAACAGCAAATATTCGGGGTTCCCATAGGGAACTGTATTTATATTTTATTAATATCATACACACAAAACACAATTCAAATTTTTTCTTATACAGTGTATATTACAGTGTATATGTAATACAGTGTATATATATATACTTATGGGCTGTGTTTTAAAACCCACTTTGACAGCTTCATTAACTGTCTAGGTTGGCAGCCTAAAGAAACTGGTTCACAAAAGCTGCTCATTATTCTCCTAAACCCTAACATCCCATTTATATAAGTGCAGTCAAAATTGCATCCAAAATAAAAGTTTTTGTGTACATAATATATGTGTGTGTTGTGTAAATTTATTATTGTATATAATATATATAAATACACACACACATACTGTATATATTTAGAAAATATTTACATGTATATATATATTTATATTCATTTTTTATATTTATATATAATTTAATTTACGTATAAATATACTTATTGGTAACACTTAAGTTAATGTTAGTTAATTCATTAATTAACATGAACAATGCATTTATTACTGTATTTATTCATCTTTGTTAATGTTAATGAAAATACAGTTATTCATTGTTAGTTTATGCTAATTCACAGTGCATTAACTAAAGTTATCAAGCACATTATTGATTTAAATAATGCATTAGTAAAATGTCGAAATTAACATGAACTAAGATTAATAAATGCTGTAGAAATATTGTTCTTGCTCAGATAATGTTAACTAAAGTAGTTAACTAACATTAACTAATGGACCATTATTCTAAAGTGTTAACTACTTATTTTTCTAAATATATAAGGTTCAACTAAACTGAAAACTTAAAACCTTTTTTCGGTTATTGTATTATTATTTTTTAATGGTTTTGTTTCATTTGAGTTCTGTAAAACTTTTATGATTTTGTCATTTGTAAAAGTCAATATTTTTTATATCTTAAAATTATGCTCACGTCTGCAATATTCGAAAGACTAGAAATCGTTCTTTGTAAGCATGATCATAGTTCACTATATGAGACGAGAAATGGCAAACCTTTTTAAACATGCAATGAAATATTTCAAACCGAACAGAAAAATAACTATATGTAGCCTTCAAGATGCTACTAATCTACTATTAAAGGGGTCACAAACTCGGAGTGCCTGATCCCTAAAGAGAACGCAGGAGGTCTGGGCTTGTGCACGGTCACTTTCTCTGGGTTATGACTTCCAGGACCAGGCTCCGCTGTGGACGCCCTCGCAGCAGCGTGTCTCCCCAGAATAGAGAACGCCGGCTGCCTCGGGAGGTAGACACTGGGATCTGTGCGGTTGTATCTACAAGGACCTGGAGTTTTAGATAAGTCCTCAGACGGACCCCCAGCTTTGCATCTCCCAGAGATGGTGTAACTGGCACTGGATGCCTTGGTCAACACGCCGGAGCCCATGAGAGAAGGGAGGGTGTATTTGTTTGGGGCAGGTACGGTGTCCACGGAGCGATACTGTGTTCGATAACCCATGGTGTGGGACGGTGGATTGCGATGGACGCTGCACAGAGAGGCTTTCTCAGGATTGTATGCTCCTGGTCCAGGGGTGGAGTAGATTGCTGCTGTAATTATCAGATACAGTAAGAGTTAGGAACTGTCAAACTCAGCTCATTCCAGCTAAGTGTTTCCTGCTGGTTTCAACATGAAGTGGTTGAATCCACCAGTAAATAAGGAACCGTTTCAACAGAAAGACACTTCGAAATAACCGACTTACCTCGAGTTTCCGTCCTGCCATGTATGGAATAGGCAGGGGTGCCGTCTCTCCCAAAGCGAGTCAGTTTGGCATCAATATGGTATTTAGGCCCTGGACTGCAGTCAATTCTATGCACTGTACAATCAAAGCAGAATAAACACAGCATTACAGAACTGTTTAACACACATGAACGTATAATATTACACACAAAAGTGTAATTATCTGCTACTTTGTAGGTTTTAAGAGCCTTTTGATTTATTTTATCATATGCAATGACAAAAAAGGTTAAATGTTAAGTCCAGTCTAATAATGGGAAGGCATGAAAATACAAATGATCTCAGTTCCAAGGCATGCACCATACTGTACTATATTGCAAAAAGAAAAAGTACTTAATTTTTAATGTAATTGAAAAATAGTTTACCTTAAATATCTGTAAAAATAATAATAATAATAATAATATACCCTTACAAGAACATTAAGTGAGCTTGCACCCTTTTCTGTAAAGTAACCTGAAAACAGTATTAATAAAAATATCACTTCTGATCTACAGCATTGCACAACAGTGGGAATTCACAGTAGTCTGTCTCTCTCTAGTGGTGACATTAGCAAAATACAGGTTTAAGAACTACACGATTTGAGTAAAAACATCAACTGAGTTGATTTGTAGAAAAGCTCATGCTGTTATATTGGAGACATTTCCCACTGAGCCCATTCTTTCAACTGCAACTTCATATAAACGTACTGTTGTTGCTCATCCTGCCATGGAAGGAGTAGGCAGGACTTGTTGACTTGGTGAAATCGTGGCCTACAAAGCCGATAGCCGGTGGAAGGATGTATCGACCGGGTCCTGGCCCTGTAAACAAGAATGGAAAACAGCCGTCATACTGTAGTCATGCACGCACAACATATGCACAGCCCACTACTTGCAATCAGAAATATGTAGTGATGCATTTTTTGGCAGGCCGTTGTGACGGAGATCCACACCCTGTAGATGCAGCCCAGCAGGAATGTGAGCTCATCGCAGTGGCGTGATGGTTTTTCCTGGAGTGGAGGACAGACAATGCCTTTGGCTATCTTCTCTGATACTACCAGGGGAATGCCATGACATCAGCCCACAAATGTTTGTGTGCATGAGGAGGGCTTCTGGGAGCACTGAACATTCTTTCACATTTACTTCAGCATGTTTTGACAGGCCTGGGCACAAAGTTATCGTAACCTTGCTGAACGCGTGACCTTTGAAGGAAAAAGTAACTCTTTTTCAGTTAAAATTAATTTTTGATGGGGGTGTGAGTACATTGGAAGCATTTGTTTCAAAATACAACACTACTGTGTGTGTTGCTAACATTCACTTTTTTTTTTTTTTTTGGAAAAAGGTCAGTTGGACTTCAAAAATTATATCTCAAAGCAGCTTTACAAAAAAGTGGAAAGAAAAACCCCTTAGGTTCACCAAGATAATAATGTTTAAATATAGTATCAGCATACTGCAACTAAAAGAACAATAGTTATTCAAGGAGTCAATTTTGAGTAACCTGTATTTAAGGCGCCACTGTCTACCCTTACGAAAAATAACCATGGTTTTATTATAGTAAAACTGTAGTAACCCATGTTTTTTTGGCGTGTTGACTACCATTAGTATAACCACAGATTTACTACAAATACCATGGTTAAACCATGGTTAATATAGAAAAACCATGGTTAATTTGTGTTTACCATGGTTTAACTATAGTAACCATGGTTTTTTGGTTTTATTTGTAGTAAAACCATTGTTAATTTTCGTAAGGTGTTGCTCCGCCAACGAAAGTAGTTCCAAACATAGGTAGAAATAGTTAAATCAACCGTCTCTGAGCAACACACGGTAGCGACATTTACGTTTCGTTTTAACGAATCCGTAAAATATATGAATTCACTCATTGAGAGTGTCATTTGTCGCCACCTTCTGGTGTTAATGATGTACAGCACAGCGGACTGATACAAACAGTGAATAGTCCCAGTGCTATTCGTTTGTACATTAGCATTTTTTGAACGCGCCGTTCACCAGTAGTTCCTTCAAACACAATTTTCTTACATTGAAAGTGAGATCGTTGTTTAGTACATAGTAAGTACAAATAAATATACATTAAAACAACTCACCTTTTTCTCTGCCAGCAATGACCGGACGCTTCCTCTCCGGATCACTCATAATCAAGACTGAAGGTTTAACCCTTCTACAAATCTAAGTTGTCCATTTCCTGCAAAATTGGGCATAGGCCTACTTACTATCAAATCTCTATGCCAACTTTTCCAGAGAATTCGAGTAAACAGAGCTCAAGGACAAGCAATTATTAAGGAATTAACGTCCACGCCAGCATCAGTTTTTCCAGGCAATTTAAAAACACAAGCAGCTACTTGCAAAAACTCAAGTAGGTCTAGATCTTCAAAACATCCACGTTCAAAGCTGAGGTGATGGTTAGTAGAACTTCTTCATCTTCCTAGCTGAACAATATCATATGTCCTCTTGCCTTCTGACCTCTCTTGGACTGGACAAGTCCAGTCAAGTTCTCCACCGTCCAAAGATCTAACTAAAGCCGCCCAAGTGGAAAACTGAACACTTTTTGGAGTAATCTTCATTTAACCTGGTTGACTCAATCAGGGGCCACCAAAGCCATTAAATATACACATGCGTTTGAGAGACAGAAGCACAAAGGTGTCATCACTTCATGTAACACTATCTCCATCAGATAATTCCTCCTCTCGATTCTCTTTCATGCCTTCACTCTGTTCATCTGAGTAGAGATGGACCATCAAGCATGGGTCACTTAGGAGACCAGCAGCTGGGGGCCCCCCTGCAAAGCTGCATAGAAAAGGCCTACGGCATTTGAGAAGTTACAAACTTCTGAAGGACCTATAAGTGAATACATACCATATTCCCATCTGTCCAAATGAAATGCATTGACTTGGAGAGCTATTAAAAAAATTGCAGGACCTGAAAGCTCGGGGCATGAAAGGTGAACACGTTCACCACTGCACTGACCGGTAAACAAATATTAAACATTAACAGTGCTGTGGTAACCAGAGCTGGATGTCAACAGGCAGACTATCACAAGCTGACCCAGTAGACAGCAACACGTTTTTTAGGAAGAATTTGTGCTCAAAAAGTAATATTGTGAATACACACGACTGCTCTGCATAATAAACCCAAAGTATACTAAGGTTTTTTTTTTTTTTTAAAGCATACATTAGGGTATGCATACTGTGCATGACACATGAGCAAAATTTATGCTAATCCGAGTTTTTTTTTTTTTTTTCATTAAAACCGCAGTATACTTCAGTCTTTACACACTGGAGAATCATCGCAAACCAAATTCACCAGTATAACTGACTGTGAGCATTGCTAGTCTAAATTATTCAAAAATTCCACCCAAAATACAAATATGGTATTTTCAGTATACTATAACTTACTATGCTTACTTATATACTTACTATACATATACTTACTATAAAAACACTAATAATAATTTTGCATATTATATAGAACAGACAGAATGCAAATTGTAATTCAACCATAAAACAAAGATTACACACATGATACAAATTGCATACAAAGTTTATTCTCATTGACTTTCTTCCAAATGTGATATCATTCATTTTAAGTTCATCAAAATTTACAGTAATTTTCAAATTTCACATTGCATATCTGCATTTTTCTGCATTGATTTTAGGGGAATTGTGATAAAGTAGAGTATGTTAAATGGGCTTTGAGAGTAATAAAATCTTATTGGTATCTTAACGCATCATTAAATTATTCAGTGAACTTGAATAATCACATTAGAGGCATTCTGTTTAAAAGTGCAGATTTCATGTGGGCCTGCCGATTTTCATTTAGCATGGAGGTTTAGTCAAAATAGCTTATATTCTGTACAAATCATATTCCAGTTTGAGTAACAGAGTTGGTTTTCTGTGATGCAGAGACTAATTTAACATAGGGTGAATGGGAAAGAAGCTTATTTACCAGTTGCAGTCTCCTCTCCAATGAATAAGTCAGACATCAATAAGTAAAAATAGTAGCTACACACCTTAACGCACAATCTTGTGCGTTTTTTTCTGCTGTGGAAGTGCATGGTCCATTACAACACATTTTAATGGGTTGTAAAACCACACCAGTAGATTGTGTTTAGAATGAAGGAAGGAGCTGACTGAGGAACTGACAAAAAAAAAAAAGATAATTATAACCGAACAACAAAGGCACTAGCCACAAATAAATACCACAGATAGAAAACAAAAACACAATATTTGATTTTTAGGTAAATTATACTTACAAACATAAATACTAGACTATTAAAACTAGATTACAAGAGATTGACTTAAGAGGAATACAGGGAAACGTCATACCATCACTAAACGTAAAGAGCTATGGAAATGGATTTAAAAAAATGAAAGAGAGGAGAACTGATATTATCTCCCTTTCCGAACACACACATACACACTCAGAGCTGTCATCTCGTTGCAACAGATTGGGTCCACCGCTCTTTACCAGCCTTTCTTACACACAAACATATTCACAGAGAATGTACAATGTGGAGCTCCTGCATTTGCTGCTGATGGACAGGGGTCTCTGTTGTAGAGGAGGCAGAGAAACAGACAAAAGATTTACGCTTCTATTATATACATAAGTGACAAGTGAAGAAATAGTCCTTTAATTGACTGGTAAACGGGTTGTATCTCACCATCGCTCAGGTGAGTCCTTTGTGTCCACTGTGAGGATATGTCCACCCAGTTGTTTGGTGTCTGCCGCCTCCTCTTCTGCTGCTATAGGAATTAACTTCTCCTCACTCTCTGGTGAAAAGCTGTCTGTGTCTGGGTCGTACTCATAAGAATAGTAGGACACTTCCGCTACAGAGCCTGGCTCCTCCCCTCCTATTAAATAAATCACATGTTGCAAAACAATTTTCCATCTTCAACAAAAGCATTGTTTGATTTATTTCAGGGACATTTAGATATTCTGGAATTTAAACTAAGAATAAGAAACTTTTCATTTTGGCTGTGATGTCCCTCAAGTGTATGTTTTGGGCCTGTTTTACTTTTTGCTAAAATATGTCTGTGTATTTTAAGTAACATTTTTATAGTTGTTAATAAGAAATAACATTTTAAATAAATATAGTTAGCAAATAAATTCAGACTACCAGACTACTTAACTCGCCAGTAGGGGGCGTTCTTTGCGCGCATATATATATATATATATATATATATATATATATATGTATATATATATATATATATATATATATATATATATATATATATATGTATATGTATATGTATATATATATATATATATATATATATATATATATATATATATATATATATATATATATAAAGCAGCTCAAGCTGATTTTATTAGCGTCATATGTTTAAATAGACTAAGTGTGTAAATGTATCTCTCATGTTAGGAATTCACAGCTTGGGTGTCTTAACTCATTTATCTTTCCACAGAGAATGTTTGCAAAGCTTTAGCATAGAAATGAAAAAGACATCTAAGTTTATAGGCTTTTGTCAACACAGCTGCTCAGCACCAGTTAATCATCAAGGATAATACATGTCCTTCTTGTATTTTGGAATTTTACCTGAAACCGAAATCTACTTATTTCCATATAATCCTTCAACATTATTGCAACATTCATATATACATATATATATATATATATATATATATATATATATATATATATATATATATATATATATACCCACCATAGCACAGAAACTGCACTTGTTAAAATTACAAATGACTTGCTTCTCTTTCTCCAGATCAAGGCTGCATCTCATTGCTATGAGTTCGACACCATAGATCATGATATACTCATAGATCGATTACAAAACTCAAGGGCAAAGAATTCCCAGTATTCATCTAAACCATCACTTTAATATGGTTTAGATCCTACCTGTCCGATTGCTACCACTTTGTTTATTTAAATGGGGAGTCATCTCATTCATCACCAGTAAAATATGGAGTGCCACAAGGACCTGTCCATGGTCCTCTGCTGTTTTCAATATACATGTTGCCCCTTTTTAATATTATTAGAAAATACAGGATTAGGTCCTACTGTTATGCAGATGATACTTAACTATATATCTCAACGAGACCAGATTAAACATCTAAATAATCTAAAGAGAAGTGTGTTAAAAATGTAAAAGATTGGATAACCAATATTTTTTTCCTATGAAATTCAGATAAGACAGAGATATTACTTATTGGACCAAAAAAACATTACACAGAATCTTATAGATTACAATTTTCAACTAGACGGATGTACTGGTACATCCTCTACGGTCAAAAATCTGGGTGTTATATTAGACAGCAACTTATCTTTTGAAAACCATATTTCCCATGTTACAAAAACAGAATTCTTCCATATAAGAAACATTGCCAGGCTATGAAACATGTTACCGGTTTCTGATGCAGAAAAGCTAGTTCATGCATTCATGACATCGAGACTTTAATGTAATGCACTAAACTTATTGTAATGCACTGCTAGGTGGTTGCCCTGCATCTTCAATAAACAAGCTAAAGGTAGTCCAAAATGCAGTGGCTAGAGTCCTTACCAGGTCAAGAAAATATGATCATATTACCCCAATTCTACAGTCTCTGAACTGGCTACCTATTAAGTTCTGTATCAGTTACAAATTATTATTACTTATCTATAAGGCCCTTAATGGTTTAGCTCTGCATACCCAACTAGTCTTCTACCACGCTACAATCCATCACACTCTTAACGTCATGAAACGCTGGACTTTTGGTAGGTCCTATTAGTGATGCCCGCGGGTTGGGTCGGATAAAGAAATTGGCACTTTATTTGCGGGGCAGGTCATTAAAAACAAAATAAAAAATCCATGTATGTTGCGTGCAATTCCCTATCGCCTATATAAAATATTTGGAATATCTATTTTCATATTTTATTAGGTTCTTTGATAAGGTTACAATACGAAGACCAACATAGCAACGTAACTTGCATGATGTCCCTGATGCGCGGGTCGTCTCATAACCCGGGTAACCCGCGGATCGGAGCAGGTAAAAAACACATCTCTTTGGCCAAGCATTCAAATAATGCATCTCATAATTTTAGACTGCAGTTGTAGCTGATCAAATGCACATTATTACTCTTTAGGTTGGGTTAAACTAATTAATTTTACTTGGTTGGAACAGCAGCTATGCTAATGATGTCTCTATTTATTTCTCCATTTTGCCACAGGATTTACATCCCGTGGTAACTAGGATTTACACAAGCTCCAGTCTGGATCCAGAACACCTGAGAAGAGATGATGCAAACCCCTCAGAGGACCCCAGATGATGCTAACTCTGAAACAACATACAGAACTACCAAATTTTTGCTATAAGTTTGATTGCATCATTTAATAATTGCTGTTAATAGTGTTCATCGTCAGTTTGATTACATCTTTAATTTATTTTATATATATATATATATATATATATATATATATATATATTAGCTTAGGTCAGAATAAGACATCACTGCAAATCAGAAATTCTGTTTTGAAAAACATTTCTGATCTAAGCTGTTTGTGTCAAGGAAATGCTCTCAGATTCCAAAACACATTTCTGCTACACAGGTGATGGTGTGAGTTTTCCAAACAGATTTTCAATTGGCAAACCCAAGAAAGTCATCTCAATCATTAATAGGGTGCAAACAAACTTGGTAATTACCTCAAGCAAAAAAGAACTGTAAATTCCTGCAAACATTTAAACAGGTGGCACCTAGGTAAAGGAAACTTCTAAATAAATAAACAAAAGCGGGCCAAAACCATAACCTTGAGGAACCCCAACAACCACAGCCCTATAGACACATTTTCTTGGCCCAACACAACACTAGGCAAGTCTTAACAGCTCTGCAAGAAACTGTCTAATCAGTCTGGGAGTTTTCCAGAGGACACAGACACATACTTACACACATACCTAGCTGAAAGTGCATGTGATATCATGAGTGTTTCTAACTTGCCTTAAGTGCTAATTTCGCTACTTAATAGATTGTAATGTTTTTCCTCATTAAATTAGCTTCATTCCAATGAGGGAAATACACTGCATATATATATGCTTTTGTCTTGTTTTCCAATAAAATATCCAAACATAATCAAAACAAGCAAAACTCTGCAAGATAATACTTGGTTTTAGAAAATGTATCTTGAACTAATTGGTAATTCTCTTGAATTCAGTTTCCATATATTATAAAGGACTCCAAGGGCAATAAAATCAAGAATATGATCTTTCTGCATTGATTTTCAACCCGTTGCATTTGTACATATTAAATCCAGCTAACTTCTAACATTTAATGGTGTTTGAACAGGCCAAGCCCTATATGGGAAGGTGCGAGGTGAGCGACAAGAGGCTGGGATACTAATTATCCGAGCATTAATGTAGTCTGGGCTGATATGCAGGCCTGTGCACGCATAAGCTTCTATGCATGTAGCATCTGATCGCTGAACTCTTCAACACCTGCCCATGTGTGGCACACGCTCACACCTGCAGGGCACTGATGCAGATGTGTTCAAAGAAAAGTAGAAGAGGGGAGAAGATGATACCTGCAGGAATAAGTATAGGTTCTTGTTCTGGTTCTTCTCCTGTACCATGTTCTCGCTCTTCTACGGCCACCTCCACTGTAGGATGACAATGCACACATAAACAGGTCAAATTAAAGTTCAATGCAGTACTTTACCTAGGAAACAGATACACTGGTTGCTCAGTGTTTCATATCTGGCTTCCAGTTCCAACTCTAATATCATTTGTTTGAACTTTTGATACCAGATGATATTTTATATATATATATATATATATATATATATATATGATATTTTGTCATCTATTGCTATGAGACATTATTCAAAACAGCCATTGTTTCAGCCATTTCCACAATGCTTTCACTAAATATATTTAGTTACATGGGCCAATTTACAACACATGGTAATACAAATCAATATTTACCTATTTATAGTCTTACTAAAACATTTTAGTATGAGAAAAATGTGATGGAAGCTTATTTGAAAATTCTTGAGTGATGCACAAAAAAAAAACTAAAAACACTGAAGGTTTGTTAATTGATCCTTTGAAACAAACTATTTTAACTGATTCACTAAATGAATCACACTATTAAGCAGCAAAATTTTTGCTTCTGAATTTTTAGAAAGAGCACCAATGATCCTGAACTAAATCTATTGACACTTTAAACTGACAAATGTATCTTTACAAAACCTGATATCAAAATATATATAATTTTTATAAACTTTTTTTAATGATGCAAAATAGAAATTGCTGATGAGTTTTGAACTATTTGAAACAATCTTAACTGATTTAGAGAAATCAATCGCACTGCCAAACAATTCTGAAATTAATCTCTAGGAAACTTGATGCAAAAATTAAAAATGAAACAATTAAAATAATCACAACATTCACAATGTTACCGAAAAATCACTGTAAATATATAGCTGTACCAGCAGACTAAAACCAAATCTGCTTGTTAATTATGATATATGCATTGAACCTGCATTGCATGGCATTCCAAATACAATTCTTCATTTAAATAAGTGCACCTGCAAATAAAATAATTATTCAGCCTTAAAAATGCTACTGCGCTCTACCATATTGGCACTGGTGTCCCGCATAACCATTTTTGTGTCCCCCTCCCGATGTTGGTCCTCTGTAAAACAAGAAAGCCCCTTTGTTGTTGGTCCACTCGTTGGAAAGGAATGTGAAAGGATTTTTCTAACCCTCTGCCTCCCTCTTTCTTTTCTCTGTCAAAGGGCCCCGGACAAAAGCACTCTGTCATTTGGGGAGCCCTGTAATACACCATATACTGGTTTGTGTATGACCGTATGCATGTGTTTATATCATCTGCAACTGCAGCACCTGAACAGATGTTCCTACCAGAGCAGGTACACACACCTCAGTCTTTCTTGGTAGCAAAAACAGGGGTTTGATTCTTTGAATAAGGGCTTGTCTGGACACGGATAATTGCAAAGTACTGAAAACACTTTGATTCTCTTTGATGCACAAAGTGGATGAGGCTTTAATCTTGCCTGTGATATGAAAAAAAAAACATCAACCGGATGTCAAGTGGCAAGATATGAATCTCATCAACAGACCAAAACAACCCTATGAAAGCTCTGAAACGCATTACGGTGATTTAGGTTGGAGATGTGTTTGGCTGAAACATCTGCAGTCTTCTTCACATGTTCATGCCTGTGTTTATCCAAAAGTCCTACGCATTAACTTCTTAAAAGGACGGAAAAAACGTGTCTCTAATTATGCAAGGAGCATGACTTCATCCTAAAGTGTCTAGGAAGGGTAGCACCTGGTTCAAGATCACATGGCAAAAATATTGGCAAAAACTAGGTATAGGTTTACAAAGCTTGGGTCCTTAAATTGTGTAAAAAAGAGGATTTTGTCTACATGTCTAGGCCATAAATATGCAGGGAGGTCGTAGAACTTACTCTGTGGGCAGTGGCTGAAGGGCATCTGCTCGATCCGTGTGCCATTCCTGCAGGCGGACACCTCCATCTGGCACTGGTTTTGGTAGATTTGGCCATCAGAACCACACACGGGCTCGCCATCATAGCCACAGTCACGATAACACGTACATCGCTCGTAGTGTTCTTCTTCTGGACAATCAAAAATGTTGTTGCACTGGCCACCTTGCACAAAGCCTTGAGTGGGAGAGTGAATGGGTCATTAAATATGAAGTATTTGAAATTAGAAGTATATATATATATATTGGATGCGCGAAAGGAAACCGAGACGGCAGAAAGCGGCATCCTATTTTTCTTAATTTTACAAAAGCACAAGATTTATTTTTATTGTGAATGTACATAAATACAACCAAACATTTTACAGTGTCGATTATCTGTATGACTAGAAGGAGTAGTAGTTTCAACTGTTCAATTGGAAAAAACAATTTAAGTGATTGCGCCTTGGCTGCACCCACACACAGTTAATAATTTTTAACTTGAAAATGCAACCTGTTCATTACCATGATGAAATACAGTCAGCCAAACATATAGAAATAAACACACTGCTCATGTTAAATATGTAGTACAATCTGTGTTGTTAAGCGTTATCTCCATACAGCCGTGATTTTTTACCAAAAACATTTTGTTTTACGTGGATATTGGAACACGAGTGAACTACATGATAAATAATTTGTCATTCAAATACATCACGAATATGGAAGCATTTGGATTTGTGTCAAATAAGAGATCAAATGTAGGTTTCAGTTTCACCTTAGACTAAATTAATTAGTTTTGGCTTGTCATTTTATAGCCTATATTTTTCATTCTTGTTCTCCTCTGAATACTGTTGTTGTGGAGTGAGGGGAACAAAAATAGCATAGCATAGCTATGTTTATAATGTTTGTGAACGTTTCGAAGTGTCATTTTTTAATCAAATAATACAATCTGCGACCTTTTTGTTCCAAAAAGTGGACACCCAGTTCAGTAGCTGCTAAAAATCTGAATATGTGGAGTGATTTCTTGGTGTTTTTTTCTCTCTCAAAAACGCAATATTATATGATATGCATAGCATATTTTAACCATGCGGCAGATTTTTTTAAATATTTAATAAATTACTGAAGAAATTATTTTTTAATTAAATGACTTTAAACCATTTAACTGATTGTATTAATCGGTCAAAGTTCTTAGTGTCAGTTAACGGTTAACCGGTTGAAATGATACCTAATACTGACCTGTCCAGTGATTGCTGGAGCTTTCCACTTCATTGCATGTGGTGCCGTCACATAGTTCTCGTGCTAGTGGACTGCTCTCGCTCACGTTGTAGAAACGAGTGGCTTCAAATGCTGTATACACACACACACACACACACACACAAAAAATCAGTAAAATTGTCTTGTGCAAAATTAATGTGATTCAAAAAACACAAAGATTGGATAAAACTAAAAGTTATAACTTTATGAAAATTCAGAATTTGTGAGGCTCTTTTTTGATTCAGAAAAGAATCATTGTTCATAAGAGTCATTTGCTCACAAACCGAACCACACTGGTACACTACTTGTAGGTTGTTAAGTGTAATCCGTAATCTCAACAGAAAAATGTGTTGTCCAAGTATTTTTTTTCACTGGATTATTCAAATAAAAGAACTGGTTATATTATGCTGCCTTCAAGTGTTCCTGGAAAGCTTGTACTAAAGAGTTATTACAATGTTAAATTCGGAAATTGGAAAAATAACACTGCAGTAGCCCAAACAGAACTATAATCAATTAAAATAATATTTTGTGAAATTATTCATTACCAAATACAACAAACTTACCTTCCACTATGTTTTAAACTCACCATAAGGACATTCATACACACATATCTAAAATTCAGAGTTTCTCCAATTGTACATACAGCTTTGTTTAGTCATTCATGGGCTGGGAGCTTGTAATCAAGGTATTTCTGACTCAACTTATAAAGCAACCAAGGTTTTATTGCCTTCTTGGTGATGATACCATGATAATACCCTGTTATTATTTGAAATACCATGTAAATGCTATGGTATCATGGTACTGAAAGATTACCATATTCATATACCAGAGTACCACCAAAACCAATACTGCTGTAGTATGCTGCCACCACAATTGTCTTTTATATGGAGTAGGATGGTCCAGACTCACCTGGTTCATAATAGTCATAGACTTTCACTGGCACTGGAGCTGTTTTGCCAACAATATACTCCCTCACAGCATTGAAGGCCACACATGTCATACACTGACTTGGGATCTGTGGAAAAGACAAGATCCCAGCGGACTTTACAATGACAAATCCTTAATACACTCCCCTGACAGAACACCTGGAGATATAGGAGATCTTAACCTCAAGTATTTTAAGGTACAGCTCCCATGTTATGTAAAAGTGCTGCTAGGGCTACACATAGCTGTAGTAATGTGACATTAACTCACCTCGTCAAAGTAGAAGTGAACCTTTCGTCCGTCTACTTCATATCTCTTCAGCCCCACTCGCTTATCCATCAACAGCTGGGAACAGAATGATTACAAAGAGGATTATTTAGCACTGTGAACAATGCAACTTAAATGCTAAAATAAGCTCATATATAATTTAATTAATGGTTTTATATTTTAGTACAAGCACAAAACACACGTGAACCATTTTTTTTATGTGGCTAATTTGGTTAGCCAGGTACGTTTTGGGTCTAAACCAAGATTTTTCATTTAGCATTTAGCTAACTCTGTTGAAGGGAGAAATGCAAGTTAAAGGAAAGTCACTTTCTATGTAGGTAACAGTTGTATACAAGTAAACATTTGACTGCTACACTTGACTAATGCAGGAATTTCTCTTCACCTTCGTACTGTATATCTGACTTTTCAAACCTGCTAGCTGTCACAACAATTCAACTAGCCTGCCAATGAACAATTTAATTCACTGCACATTTCATGAAATTGAACTGCTCAAACTTTTGCTCATGTCATACACTCAGTACACTTCCTTCCATGAGGTGTTTGAAGATATTTTTAATCAGGGTCTGTTTAGCACCCTAACATCCTATTTGTGTGTGTGTGTGTGAAAGAGAAAGGTGGTGAGTGCTCGGACACAGTTTATGAGAGGCCCAGTGTGAGCTGGCGCCACAAGGACACATTCGAACATAAACACACACAAACATACACAGTATGACTGCAGCCCCAAATAAATGACCAAGAGTGATTTGATTTGTCCAAAAGCCACAGCAAAGAGCATGATTTCAGGAAAAAACGCCTTGCTTGTTAGCGTTGCCAAAATAAAAAGTCTAAAAAAGGAATCTTGCTGCCTTAGGGACCAAAGATTGTTGTTGTAATTAGACATTTATAGCCTTATACATAAACAACACTGTTGACTTCACCGTTCGTTGTAAAAAATATTGATTTTCACTGTGGAATATATGAGAAGCAAACAATCTTCCAAGCATGTCCTCCCCCTTACTATAAATTAAAACAATGAGACATGACGGTGTAAGCAATCTCGCTTCCCATAGCGAAACAAGGAATGTGAACAGCCGGGGTCGAGCAATAAACATGGAGCCAGCCAGAGGTGGCTGTGTAAAGCCAGCTCGTTACTAGCTAATGGCGCTAATGAGACATATTCCACCACGGTGAGCTTCGGAGTCGGTTCACGTTATACAGCTCCCGTGATAGCGTACGTTTACTAGCGTGGAGGACATGAGGCCTGGGACCTATAACATGACTAATGAGGGACAATCAGTTGACTGGGGACAGCGAAGGTGACCTAAACCAAACTCCATTTATCCACATACCCCCAGCTGGAGGGGGAGGTGGGGTTAATTGCCCCATACCCCCATAAGCATTTCCTGTTACAGGCCACTGTTGTGGACATTATGGGCCTCTGGATGGTCTGTAAGCCCAACTAGAGCTGCTTGACCTCTTGAGAATTAGGTCACGTATGTGGTGTGTGGTGGTGTTCTGAAATGAGGAGGCAAACTCCACATTTTTAAGAATTGTAAGTCAAATGTTAATCCATGTCCCAGTCACATGTTCTTGTTTAAATAAACATAACTTACACTATCAGAACTTAATATGTTCGTATGGAAACACGAAAATGTACTTCTGTTCCGCGTACAAAATATTGCATTCGTTCATTTGAAACAGACGTGCACCATACCGAAAGCCCTGTACCGAAACAGTCCGGTACGAATACACGAACCGTTACACCCCTATTACATACTCAAATATTCATACAGTAAAGTATACTGTGGTTCATCAAATTTTAGTGAAAATAATCAAAATCGCTGGCGGTGGCTGGCAACTTTTTTTTTATGCTGGCGAGGAAAGAGTTAAGGCTAAGTGTGAATCTCATCAAGTTAGTTTTTTAAAAACATTTTAAGGCTGAGACACACCAAGCCGACTTGAAAGAACTAGCGGCTACGAAAGCTGACGGTGTTGTTGACTCACGTCGGCAGTGATTGGACCAAAAAGCTGCGCTCGAACACACCACAGAGACTACAACAGACGGCAAACTAACATGTGCGTTCTGCGCATGTGTGAGAGGAATTAACTGTATACATCAAAGGTTATCAATAGTACAGTATATATATATATATATATATATATATATATATATATATATTCACCATTCAAAAGGAGAAACCGAAACAAAGATATTTGAGAACATAGATATGCGAAACATAAACAAAGCAGCGCTTGCTTAACATTTTGAATATTAGTAATGTTGATGACTTTAATCAAGTGTCTCATATTGTTAAGAAAACAATTGCGCATTATTGGGAAAGATTACGCAACATTTAAACAGCCTTCTGTCTGTACCGACTTCATTTACATGCTTGTTTTCATCACTTTCGCTTTAATTCTTAAAGACTTGTTTACTAAACTGAACATCCAAGCAGAGCTCTCACTTGCGCAGACAGTCCCGACACCTTTTCAACATGTTGAATCGGGCAAACTGCTGCCGATGTGAGTTTGACGAGAGCCAACTAATGAAACACACCAAACAAACTAACCTGACCGTTGCTTGCTTGGTGTGTCCCGGCCTTTACATTTATTCCAAAATAATAACTCAAGGCAATAATATTTTAAACAATACATTTTATTTGTGAACTTATGTTCAGCTATTCTTTTTAATGGTTTCTTTACACTTTCAGCTATTTTTGAATTTTATGGATCATCAGTCATCAAAGATCGGTAAATACAGGTCACAGAAGTGGAGATTTACTTTCAATTTCACCAAGCTGATTACTCACTAAAAACTCCCACAGATCATGTTTTTATGCCATCTCAAGTCTTATTTTGATGTAACAAAGTGGTTATATCCAAGTTGATGAGTTGTTTACTTTTTTTCCCCATTAATGCCATTATATTATTAATTCAGACTGAATTGTGAATGTGGAACAAGCATAAACACAAGAGGCGGGATTTATCACATGAACCAATCACAGCCGAGCATAACCAGTCATGTCCAGTCACATCACAATGAAAGCACTTCCTCCTCTCACATGACTTTATCCCATTCATTCTCATTTACCCCCCCAACAAACTCACGGCATGCTTCAGGGGGTCTGTTAAAACTCTGTGGGCTCATGGGAGACAAGAGAGACACGGACTCCTGCTGTAACTTAGGTGTCGCTGTTGGACATTTAGATACCTTTTAATGCTATATTTTGTAATATTTGCGCTGTTTAATTCTCACCCAATATTTTGAATAGACACAGCCTCCCTTGTCTCCTTGGAGGAAACGCCCCTGATATATTATATAAAATGTATTTCATATATAATTTCATGTTTTTATTTTATTTGACACAATAAAAATAAGAACGAGTGTTGAGTGTTCTGTGTGTGTTTATGTTTATGTGTGTGTTCGTGAGAGAGTGAAGAGACTGATAAATTCCACATCATATTGCCTCCTTTGAAATGGCCTCCAGATGTAAACTCTGTTCATCTGCCAAGAGGACACATGCTGAGAAGTAGACAAGGAACGAGCGAGAGAGATGCACTGGCCTATTATAGAGACACCTTGTCAATCTTGTGTCTACTTTGAATGTTGTAAACTGTGAATGGTGCAAACAATGGCAAGTTCTAGGAGAGAGAGAATACACAAAAAAGGGCAATCTCACCCTCTCCAAACTCTCGATATCTGCACGGAAGCCAGACAAAAGAGGGACTTCTAAGACAGCCATATTGGATGAGCCAGCATGCAGCCACCTGAGGAGGTACATTTGGAGTTAGAGTTATTCATTCATATCAAACAAGATCAAGTGAATTACGCCTAAAAATGCATCAAATCCTTTTGATGATGTTGTTACCTGGTGCAAACCTCTAAAGTAACGCGGTAGTCCAGGTGGTCTTGGTGGGCCGCAGGGTCTTCATCATCTACAGGAGCTCTTCGTTTGCGGCTCAGCTCTGATCGATTATCAGCACGAGAACGGGACCGAGGAGACATGTGTCGTGACGATGGCTGGATGTGATGTTCCTGTCTGGGTTCCTTGAGATCGATTTTAAGCTGAAAGGCAGGCTTAGCCACCGGATCAGGAACATTGTAGGATACATCAATCTAAAGATGGAGAGAAGGACATAATTGATACTTTGAGGTCAGAGCACCATGGCTTTATCTAGTACCCTATTACAAAGAAATATTAAAGCAGATACAAATAAATAAATATTAAACAGATTTTTTTTGTCCATTTAATTGCCTACCAGGAGTAAACAGTACCACTTGTCACATAAAAATGTAAGTTTTGATTTATGTCCTTATGCACAAATCATGCTAATTACATGGCAAAATGTAGTATTTGGTGTAAGGGGTTTTGTTAAAAACGATGTGTTTGCGCAAAGATGCAAGATTCTTAAAATTTGCATTTCTTTCTCCAAACAACCAATGAACAGAACGTTCTAGGTCAAGGTGCTGACATGGTTCTGGTTGTTTTCGTGGCTCAGAATGGGTCTATTGTTTCTGAGGGACATCTTACCCAAAAAAATTACACTAGACCATCCTATCTAGGGGGTAGATTACAGGAGAAAGAACATACCCCTGGCACAAAATTGCTTAAGTTTTACCAGATCTTTCCATTCTAAAGGCAAGAATGTGAACATTAGTACTGAATTTCCCCTGGAAAGAGAGCTGGCTGTCCAAAGAGGGATTCGCCTCTAGATGAGGAGGAGGAGGAGGAGGAAGAGTACAATTGTTTATCCATGGAGAGAATGTGGGATTATGTTTGCCAGAAACCAATAGTACCTGCATTAGACAGCAGCCTTCTCCTTTAGCGCTGACAAACAGTCCTGTTGGAATGCTGGGTATCTGAACAAAGCGCGAGAGAATGCAAGACTTATCAATCAGATTAACTGTGCAAGTATAAGCAAATACATTAACCGCCTGGCCCCCGTCCAACATCCAAATTACACGCATTTAAACTGACACTGCTAATCACAAGATGGAGTGATGTGCCAAGCAGATGCTGAAAGGAGGGGCGTATCAAGTTCAGGCCCTCACTGAAAATACCTCTCCGACAGTAGAATGTAAAAATGTCAATAGCATTAGTGGGTGATTTGCTATTTTACCACGGCTTTTTGCAGAATCTTCTTATTGTCCCACTGGAGCTCAAATGTTTCTTGGAAATCCAGATTAGTGGAAGCCAGAGATATGGTGAGATTGACCCCACCCACGTATGACAGGATGGCATATTCAGACAAGGCTTGCAATGCCACACAAGTATCCTGTTTTAAAAAAAAAATACAGAAGAAAATAACTTTTAGCCTATGCTTTATCTAATGTACTCTACTTACTGTATCCACCTTATTTTTAACAATAGAGCAGTCGCATGTATTTTTAATGTATGATTTTTTGTTGTCGTCCACTTTCCACTTTTTAAGCAGTACAAAAGCAGTCCGTTGCTGTATGAAGCTGCGTTATCCCAATGATCGTCAGTGTTAGTAACTAGTCAGAGTAGTAATTTTACTTTGTGCAGTAACTAGTAGTGTAATGAATTACTCATAAGATTTCAGCAATAATATTACAGTTGCCATCCATAAAACAGCTAGTTTCTCTTGATGCCCCAACCCCTACTGATTTGAAGTCCATCCATCCAATAATTGCAAGATTTATTTTCATAATTTCCAAGACTTGCAGAGCCACATGAAGTCACCAGGGGTGCGTTTCCCAAAACCATAGTTGCTAACGAAGTTATCAACTTTGTTGGTTACATTGTAATTTCCCATTGCTAACCAACTAAGTTGCTAACAGGTTAGCAACAATGGTTTTGGGAAACGCACCCCAGGGCAGCATGCAAGCTCCAAAAAAAAAAAAAAAAAAGGCTCACATATTGAATCTGGGAAATGGTGGGAAACAGGATTTTTGATTCTTAGCAAATGTAATATGTTGTGTGTGGGGCAGACAGAAAATTTGCATTCTTCATTACATTAAGTAAATATAGTATACAAGTATAACATGAATCTTATATTCACAATAAATCAAGGACTGAAGAACGTAACACAGATTTGTCACCTGAGTTGAGGAAAAACCACCAAGGGCATTCCTTTGTTGCGACAACCATTTAACTACAGGTAGAGCCGATGCCACATCACCAAGGAGTGTGTAGGTGAGTAAACCATAAGCGGTCATCTCAACTTCAGCCGAAACAACTAATAAAGCAGAAAAAAGTTTAATAGATTGAATATCGTTGGCAAGTTGACTAACTGATTGATGATTGATGGATACCTGATTGGGAGAGGCCATCGCTGAAGCCCATGAACGTGTCTTCATCAGTTGCAGTGCTGCCAGTAAGACTCCAATGAGTGAAGCCATCTGCAAAGACAGTTGAACATTTGGGATCAAGAACATGCTAAGCTCAACCAACAACTGTATTTTAATACACGCTAATAAAAGTACCTTGGGTGATGGCCATGTGGTTAAGTCGCCGCAGAGCCAATGGAGCATAGGGACTACGGAGTAATGTAAGTGCATACGCGGACAGTGCAGTAGTATATGGGTCATCAGCAGAGTATGTGTTGCTCTCCAAAAACGCTTTAGCTTTAGCCACAGCAACCTTCTCCTCCTGAATATAAAAACATTCAGAGCAGAATAAGGAGAATTAATTGTTTAATAAATGTATTCGAACCTACTTCTAAGGTGTTGCTAACGTGTAGCATGTAAGCTTTTACACAGCTAGCAGGTGTTTCTTGTGCTAAAGTTCAAATACCTTCACTATCAATCCATTCCAATCCTTCAGCTTTTCCTTCCTAAGAAACATACAACCTCCCTAATGATCTTTCATCTGTTTAGCATCAACGGACTGACTTTTATCTGTACCATATGTCCTTTTTCTCATGGAACCTGGACGCTAGCCCTGAGCAGCCATGCACGCTAATCTGACTGGTATTCTTTTCATCAAGTCGATTTGAGAGTGAAAGTAGTGAATCTTTGAAGTGACTCATTTTGCCTGTATTCTGAAGCCTGCAATGCTACACATTACCAAAGTGACACATCAGAGAGCAGGTGGGCAAGACTTAACCAAGCTAGGTTTAGCGGGAATTAGTGGGTGCTGTTTTGTTAATGAAATCACAGATTGTACAAATGACTGAACCTATTCATTTTAGGGCTGTCAAACAGTTCAGTTATTTAAATCAAGATCAGCTTTAAGTCTAACTCCAATCACTTATAATATCAAACCAAAAATACTTTAATAAACATGTTAACTTTGACAGCCCTAATTATGCACTTTTAATGGCAATGTACTGCATGCATTAGCTGGCCAATGTATAGAATCGTGACTTGGTCTTCATGTGGTTTTAATAGCATTGTCAAATCTCTTAAGTTTGAAGCAAGGAATGTAGGCAGGGTGAAGATTTCAAAAGAATTCCATTGTCTCTGCATGTTCTTATCATAAATCTTTAGATTTAGACAGCAAGCTTCCATATTAGATTACCTATCACAAGGCTGAAAGAAATACTGTTGATTCTTTGCCAGAACATCCATCATCTCACAAACAGGAATGCCCTCTTAACACGGATCCCAGAAATTTGTGCGAAAAGAGACTTCGCTGCTTAATGAGACACAGGATAAACAAGATGTGGAAGATGTGGTAGATCTCTCACCTCGGTTGTAATCCCAGTTTCCATAAGAGCTGCCACCACATACGCAGTCAAGGAGATCTTTCCATGAATCCCACCCTTAAAAGGAATTGGACAGAGCAACTTTCATCAAGGTGATGAGAAATAACACCTCTATAACCTCTTCCATACTTTGATCAGAACTTGTAAAGCTAAGGATTTTTCTAGGACTTCGAAAAGGATCAAGTGTAAACGTTTTTTCGGTCTAAGCTATCCTTATTGTAGAAACTTATGTCTAAACCATCACAAATTAAATGGAGCTTTCCCAGTTCACCCACCTCACTCAAATTTCAGAGATAGTCCAAACTGCTCAGTATTAAACAAAAAGAAGGTCTCCATTTAAGTACCTGCAGGTCTTTATTGAGGATCCGACCCACTGCTGGGAATGATCCTTCCTCCTTTTGATGAGTGATCAACCAGGATTTGGCAGCACGTAGTTCTTCAGGATCAATGAAGATGAAGCCACGTGATTGAGCAAATGATTTCAGTACGAATGCAGTCAACCTGGAGGACCAAGAGGTAACAGATGCCAACACTGATGTCTTATGCTGTGAGTCCATTATAGACAACTTGTAAAGGATTTTAAATCAGTCTTGGAAAGTCTGTCAAACATACGCAAAATCTTGCCTGGATGTCAAGCTGCGTAATATAGTGTGATTGCGAACAAAGTAGATTTTCTTGGAGAATGCCAAATCAAGTATGTTCCAGCATTCAAAGTATGGCTTCCCATTGAGGATGGACCTTGACAGTTGTAAGAAACAGCTAATGGAAATGCTGAGTGACTTTGTCTTGTAAATGCTTTCACCTCTGTGAGTCAACTGTACCAGGGCTCTACAAACATGCAAACCATGTGCTAATTTGTTGTAACCGCGACATGGCATGTCATGACGACATTCCTCAAAGCGGCCAGATGATGATACAAGTGACTTCACTTAAAATAAAAGGTCAATAAAAAAACAATTAGGGAGTTTTTTTGCTGCATGTGCTTTAGGGATGTCAAAAAAAACAGCCAAGCAACACTACAGAGTCCTTGCAGGCCTGGCCTTGAATGTTATGTTCCCCAAGAGAGATAGTAAGACTGGAGAATTGAGCCTACAGGAATTTTTATAATGTTAAGTAATATGTATCAGAGACTTTAGCTGCCTGACTTAGGGGAAAGGTTCTAGTAAATGTTTGGATGATATAAAGAGCAGCAAAGTGAAGGGGACACCCCTGACTCTTAGGTTGGCTTGCACAAGACGTTCAGTCAGAGGGTTGCAAGGTGCCTTTCTCACAATATAACCCTTGTAAGAAGTCGCCTTACCTAATGCTTTGGAATGCTTAGAAACCTCCGCCAGGACTCTCAAGGCAAACAGGGCTCTTAAAATGATCCCAAAACATCTGTGGTGAACCACTCCAAGCATGCATAAACTTGAGGTGAAGAGCTACTAACCTTAAGCATATAATTTTTCAATGTGGTTTTAAGGCACCCCAACAACAGAATTGGACCTGCATTGTGTTAATATGGGTTTCTTCCTCCACGTCTAGAGCATTTGTTGTTGATCCCAGCAGCCTAGATCCCTATCATATTTAACCCAATATATTTAACATTTCACAAAAAGTGGTTCACAGAAGAATGTCAAGCAGGTTTGAATCTACTTTTTTAGTTTTAGGTGAACTAAAGGAAAACAAATTCTGCAGCAACTTTACAGGAGTTTGTGGGATTGCTGGAGGGTGTAGGGTAGATTACTGCCGCATGTGGCTCACATTGGATCCAGACATGCCGATGCCAGCGAGTGATGCCAGAAGATGGGTTGCCAGATCTGGTCCAAGGTCTAAACATCTTTCCTCCACTTTCGAAGGCATCCTCACACATTACGAAACTCTGCTAAAGCTGCACCAACCTTCCAGGCATTTATAAATAAAAGTTTCCACTGTGTTCTTGAACATTAGCTGCTCTTTCCACTGAAGAAGATTAGGTTTGAAGGCCTTGGCATTACTCGGGCACCAAGGCGCTGATGGGGACATTAAATACTTGCTGCACCATTATGGCCAATCTTTTCATTAGGAACCACAATTTCCTGTCCTATCATTCAGCCCAAGCTGGGACATATTAACCCAGCTCTGGAGCTGCTGTTCACCTGGCAATAAATGATCAGTGCTAATAGCTGAAACTGGACCAGAAACAAAAGCAGGGTTGTTTCGGACTTCTATGCATTCTCAGACGAATGTACAATCTGGGAGAGGGTTTGACATACCTACTGGACCATGTCCTAGCAGCTTTAAAATGGAATTCCCCATCAACTACCCAATGCAGCATTCTTAGTGGTGTCAAGGTTTCTCAATTCATTCTTGTTTCTCACCTGTGCTTAACTGTGCAAACATTTTCTCCACTCACATTCTCTCTGCCAATGTAGCATTGCACTTTCCAGAAACAGCAAAAACCAAGGACAAGATAAACATTAGCCTGCCGTCTAGTTGACTACTTTTCAGGATGACTGGTTAATCACTAGTTAAAATGAGTAGTCATGCAAGTTTATACAGGAATGAGGGGTGGCAGGGATTAAGTATGCACCCTACTTTTTGTGATTCCAACAGCCAAGGCTAACTTCATTTTCCTGTAACTCCAGTCTGTCCAGTGGCGGAAAAGGCAATATAGTGGGAGTAGGGGTCTGTTGACCTCACAGAGGGCATAGTTAATGATGGCTGTTCTGAACCACGGGAAGAAATCCCCCAAAACAACCAATAAATCTGTACTCCAGTGACTGGATTCAGGGAGCTTATTAGTAGTTCGTTAATAAGGCTCCAGGGTACAGTCAGTTTGGCATTTTACAATCCATGGCTCTATTAAAAGTCAGACAACCATGCTTAAATAAATGAATCATTTCAAATATTTTCGTGCTAAACAAATATATATCATGGGGACAACATTTTTCTTTGGGTTTTCTTAGGGAACACAAACACCACATGCTTTCAATATGAGGTTTAGCTTCTATAATAAATCAAACAGAGCAGAAGGGTGTGTCAATATATGAAGAGATTTGAAAAATAATGAAACGTGTCGTGGATGTTTGTGAAGTTCACCTTTCTCTGACTGGAGATGGGGGGTTAAATAAAGGCCATACTAGAAACTAAAATATGGTTTACGCTATTGTAATTAAAGCCAACTTCTTAGCAGACACAGCATGTACAGACTTCACACAGTAGAGGCTTACCACATGCTTCCGGAGGAATCTCTCTCCCCAAAGGCACTGTAGGAACCATCCTGCCTCTTGTATGTCAGTTGCCTCTGATAACCTGCCAGGTACATTAGAAGACCCAAGGCATTGTTTGCAGTGCGTTCATACAGACCTTCAATCACTTTAAAATAATTCTTCAGAAGATTAATAATCAGGACGACACATTTAAGAATGAAAACATGTCTTGTCTTGTACCTTGCAGTAGGTAGTCAGTGGCCTCTGCCTCCACCTCTGAGCTGAGCTGATGGGTTTTCTGAAGGTACTTGAGAACAAAGACGTTGGGAGCGAAGTGGATCATGTTCTGCTCCCCACATCCAAACGGGAGTCTGAGGAGCTTGTCGAGATTTTTGAGAGTAGGCCCCATAACATCACCTGGGCCACAAAAGACTGTCACAATAGCAACTGCATGTCTAAATTAAAGACACTTTAAGGTGAATTAGTTGCTTGTTCTGCTGGGTGGCTAGTGGCTACACTAGAAATTCATCCTCACCAATCATGGCGGCGGTGGCTCTCTCTGAGCCTGGTACCACATTGTGGGGGACTCCCAGAGTGAAGGCCTCATTGTGGTTCTCATCTGCATCTTCTTTGCGCCAGATCCTAAACTCACCAACAGAACCCCAGCCAGTGGAGAAACCAATATGCCGCACCTGAGCAGGGAGTGGTCCAGCCCACTGCAGAATCAGGGTCTCGCTGGATGGCTCTAGGCCATGCCCCACCTATCACCAGAAAGATTATGTAACCATAAAACCAGACTATAGTGATAAACTGGTATACAGCTAGGCCAAGATATTTTGTCTGGTCTTTTTTAAATTGTTTTTAAATAGTTTTAGGTACTTTTCAAGTGGTCCATCTGGAAAACCAGATAAATACAGTGAAGAATCGAAACTGAGAAGCACGGTGAAGGTGTTTTTTATTTGATATATAAAGGCCTCTTTCCAAATATTTATTTTTCGGAAACACCCTTTGAAAATGCTGAACTGATCCATGCATGACATGGCGGAGATAGGCATGCACTCATTCAGAGTAAAACCAAGCATGACACACTTTAATTCAATAACAACATGGAAACCAATTAAGTTCTACTCAAAAAGCAGTTTGATGAATACTGCATTTAACAGGCACAGGGTGCTCATAAAAAACAATTGCCAAGTCTTGGCAAAAGCTACCCACATCACCTTAAGCCTACATAGACCCAGTTTGAAATCTCACATTAATAGACAGTCTCCCTATATGATCAAGATTTGTTATTATATTAGACATGTGCAATGGAACATGACTCAACATCCAACAATGAATATAGGTCCCTTTCAAAACAAATCTAGCCGCGTCTATATGCAATTTACCAGTGCAACAGAGTAGAGGTGCTGGATGTGAATAATTCTGTGCCAGTGAGAGCTACTCAATGATAATAAATCACTGGGTCTTTGCAACGGTATTAGCCAGTAGAATATGACATCATTAGAGTGGGGAGCAACAAACTAAACATAGCGATTACTAACACAACTACCGTATTTTCCGGACGATAAGTCGCACTTTTTTTCATAGTTTGGCTGGTCCTGCGACTTATTGTCAGGTGCGACTTATTTATCTAAATGAATTAGACATGAACCGAGAGAAATAAACTAACAGAAAACAGAAAACTGTCTACATCTGCGAGAGGGCGCTCTACGCTGCCAGAGATGCTGCTCTTCTGTAGTCTACACTAAGCTGCATATAGCGCCCTCTCGTGGCTGTAGACGGTAATGTTTTCTCATGGTTCTTGGTTATAAATAAATGCGACTTATTGTCCAGTGCGACTTATATATGTTTTTTTCCTCGTCATGACGTATTTTTGGACTGATGCGACTGATTCTCAGGTGCGACTTATAGTCCGAAAAATACGGTAATTTACTAGAGGCAGAGACAAAAAATGTATTGCCCCATTCTATTTAGAAAATGTTTAATTAATTGATTTTAAAAATATGTTTGAGTGAATGACTCAATGACTCACTCAAAAATACTTCACTTGTTCCGTTGCTAAAAAAAAAAATCAGCATTTTTTAAATAAATCTCTTGAATGAATGAATCAATGACAAAAAAATTGTAACAATCGTCTATCACCACCTATTGGTGAAACAATGTAATAAATATTGTAATCCGCAAATGTTATTTGAAGCACCAATTTGAAGCGAAAATTGCTTTCAAAAGATGATATTTCCCATTTTAATCGCAACCATAGACATCAGTATTTATATCCAAACTATAAACTATTATCCAAATACATCTGCGGTAATATTAATGACTGTAAGATAATAATGTGTGGTTGAAAAGACTGCTTGTGAAGCGGTTTCATATCCAAACATGATAACTGCTCTCTCTGTGATAGTGGCAGTGCGAACACGGATTTGAATGTTCTGATATGACTTTGTGAATGTTTTATTAGACACAGACGAATCATTGTCATTTAGAAATAAGATTGTGTGGGTTTTTGAATCGAGATCACAATTTTTTAATGATTTATCATGTAGATCTAACTTGTGGTCTTAAAATTGTATGAATCAGATTACATCCTATACTTTGACCTAAACTCCCATCCTGAAATGCCATCTATATTTTAGGGTGTACTCACACTAGGCATGGTTGCCTTGAACCAAGTCCTAACGCGATTGTGCCCCCTCCCCACTCCACCGCTGGCCTGCACTCACATTGCACTTTACTTTCCAGGCCGGAGCACTCTTTATGTTGCCTTCAAGTGCTATTGGAATTATCATAAATACTAGTTTACCAATTAAACATTGGATATGAACGAAGTCTCAAGTCGTATTTACTTCTGGGAAACACAGAGATTTATTTGATACTCGAGTATCCGAGTTAGGCGGGCCATAAACTTTAAACATGGGGAGGGGACAATTGCTGTCAATGCTATTCTTTATTCGTTTTTTTTAAACAACAACAACTACATTACTTTGTCCTGTCGTTAAAGTGGTGCCTATTTATATATGAACAATCATTTTAAGCATATTGTATGCATAATAAAGTTAAATAAGCAAGTATTTAACCAAAATTCCAGAATTGCGAGCAAGCTGACTATCTAGCGCGGTGAAAGTTTATGGTTATCAACCAATGGAATATAACATTTTATTCTTTCTGACAACAAATCATTTCAATGCAACAAGCTTGTAGTCCTGACTTCATAACTTGGAAACTTCACAGTGCATTCCATCGTTTTCTCAACTTTATGGTTAAAGTTATTCGTTTGTAAGTCGCTTTGGATAAAAGCAGCTGCTAAATGACTAAATGTAAATGTTTATCATTTTGAGTCATTTGGGACTCTTTGGGGCTTTTCTTTCTCACAATATACTGCAGATATATCAAGTTCCTTCTCACGCTACACGTTTACCACACCCAAGCCCAACTGAACTGTGCTCTGGCTGGCCCAGCTCTTCCAACAGAGCCAGGGATGGCTAAACAAACTGCATGGTATGGAGTGGTCACACTAGTCAAACAAACTTGTTTGTGTGCACCATTAGCTATCAAATCAAAAACTGCATCTCCTAATGTTTTCAAGTCTAACATACCTGCACTCCCCCTCCTCTCCAGCTGATCCAAAAGCTTCGGAACTCATCCCAGGATAGGATTCCTGGCGTCGGGGCACTGGCTACAGGCTCTCCCATCTTACCCCGTGAGATCCAGGAGCGTGAGTTTTGCCGCCCACCCAAGACAATTTCAACCATTTCGGTGCCGTCATGTGCACTGGGCGAGAGGGCAATGTGGGCGTCGTTATGACTTTTGATGGCCACTTGTATGTGCGTGACTTTCGCTGGCTTCTTGACGTATTGATACTCATATTTGTTGGGTGTGGAGATATGGATTCGTTCTGCAAAATGTCAAAGAAGAAATATTGGAGAATAAACTCCACACTCTTTCGATTCTAACGTGAAACTAGCAATTATTACTATCATTATGAACAAATTAGAGAACTATTAAACAACAGGAAAGACCTTACCATTTGGACAGAAAAAGACGCTGTATGTGTACTCTCTAGGTAAACCTTCAGGCTATAGAAAAAGCAAGAACAAGGGATGTTTAAGCAAACGAAATTCTAAAGAACACACTCTTTTCTCCAGGCAAATCACACAACTCCTCTACACATTTTTTAAAGGATTACTTCACTTCCAGAATACAAAAAAATCCTGATAATTTACTAACTCCCATGTCATCCAAGATGTTCATTTCTTTATTACTTCAGTCAAAAAGAAATTAAGATTTCTGAGGAAAACATTACAGGATTTTTCTCCATATAGTAGACTTCAATGGTGGCCAACGGGTCGAAGGTCCAAATTGCAGTTTCAATGCAGCTTCAAAGGGCTCTACATGATACCCGTTGATTAATAAGGGTCTTACCTAGTAAAACGATCAGTCATTTTCTAAAGAAAATAAAAATGGATGTGAACTTTTCCTTTAACTTTGTAGCAATCACATCCTCTGGTGTGGAACACAGCAACAACTGATTCCCAGTGCTTACTATACAGTGCTCAGCCAATCAACCGGTACTTTAAAAAACGATTAAGTTACATAATACACCAGTTTACAACACAATATATAGCAACAGTAAGATCTAGGGTTCCCACCTCTACCAGTACACTCCTGCGCACATAGTCCATTCCCGCAGGGCTTCTCCGGTCCTCCTGTTCCTCACCCACTTTGCCTGCTTTGTTGGACTGCAGCCCATCGGAGCAGCAACTTGGCTCACTGTAGGCCACGGCGCGAGCTGCCATGGAAACAAATATGAGAAATGACAGATCACAACTGACCGACGCCGAAAATGATTTATTTGCATTGTGGGGAAGAGTTGGTGTTTGGAAAAGTATACATGTAAAAGTGCACACATGGGAGACTTCTGGCAGCAAACCCTGTAATGTCTTCCGAGACCCTGATGGCCTGGGGATAATAGGATACACACATGGCTTCGCAGCAGAATGGCTGCTTGCCAGCAAAGCCCCTTTGTATGTGTGTAGTGAGAAGGAAGGACTTGGAGCCGGGGGGACTAGGACAGAGCCATGGGGGGCCCATTGGCCAGCACTGACCTGCAAATTCATTGACATGCCACAGAGATGCATAGAAAAGGCCCCCACTTCTATGCCCTTATGTACTTTTCCATGTCTGGTAGCTTAAAAAGAACATCGTTGTTGTCCAGCATGGATCATTAGATAAGTCAATGACAAGGGTTTCATTTGGCTGCTGTGCTTTGCTAAGGCCAGAATGGCAGTACATTTAAGAAACTGCAGGCTGAAACAAGTCAAAGAGTCAAAATATGCGATAATGATTGATTAATATTCCCAAGAATGTTTGCAATGTCTTGTTGTAATAATCATTCTGTAAACAACAGTGAGAACAAACACACAATTCTTGTCAAACATGAAGCAAGCAGAAGATTTATAAACTACCAGACAACTCAATTTGTTTCTCATGATCCTAAAAACATTGTGATCCAAGTGTCCAGCATACAGGTTAACTCCTTCAATACGGTTTAAAAAGTATCCCAAGATGCACCTCGTCAGGTTTTTATGATTTATAATACTGCTTCTGTGAAATATTTGGTTTACCTACTGATTAAGTATTCAATGCACTAACCTGTGATGTTGGCAGATATCAGATCAGAAAAGAGCAGTACTATATAAGTGGGCGTGGCCTCCCCAGGCGCCACACACTTTTTCCGGGTAAGATGGTGTTTTCCTGGGTGACCCACAAACTTGATCCCTTTGGGCACTGACACTTTCACATGGACCTAAGGAGAATGAGTGTAAAAATAAATAATGGAGTTTCTCCGTATCACACAAACACATGCGCTCCGCATTTTCAAACTTATAATGCATGAACTCCCAAGGGCTCCTAAAGGATTCTGGGGAATTTTTGAGGTGCATTGCACATTTTCCATGCTGCCTATCTCATTGCCTGCCATCGTTCCTCAAGGATTCAACTCTAAAACCCCTCAGCGCTAACTCTGCCGCAAATCTTTTCTATGCACATACCTCAAGTCAAAAAAAAAAAGCTTATACTAAATAGCATTCTAGTCCACTCGATATGAAGGCAAAAAAATTGTTTACATAGCATCTATGGTAGTCAAAGACATGCAAGAGTCATGTAAATGGTGCTTGTCCATGCAAAATCCATTCCCATGGTGCTAAAGCATTGCTATTTAGCTACTATGGTGTTCCAAGTTTGCTTGGCGGTAGCTAGGGTGTCTTGTTTGGTTATTTATTTTCCCCCAATTCTCTATGATAACACTGATATATAAGAGGTCATTGAGCTATAAAAACATCTTGTTTCAGAATTCAAAACTATATTGTAAGTCCAAAAATAGCTAATAATTCAGCCAATCTATTAAAATGTCAGGTTTTATAATATACCATTGTATTATGTAATAGTGCGGCTAAACATGGCCTCCGCAGAAGATCAACGCCTGCTTCTACATCACTGCCTGTTTAGCCCCGCCCACCGAATCACGCATGTAGTGTAAATATTGAGAGAGGGAAACGCAGGTCTACGCATAAACCAAACGATAGATTTTATTTATGAGCTTTATTTTTATGAAATGCCAGACCGCATCAGTAAGAACTTTCTCTTTTGTTGACGTTTTACCATGGATTCATTTACAAACAAGGCACAATTCGATGCAAGATTTTCAGAAAGATTGATACTAAAAGACAATGCTGTGCCAACTATATTGTAAATGTAACTGAGTAACTGTTTTCATTACGTTTTTCATTACTTCCATCTCTGAAAGATGTAGACTGTCAAACATAAACAACTTTAAGCCAGTCATAGCAGTGGGCGTTCACTTCTGAGTTTTACAATCCGCCACGTCTATTCAAACAGAAAATAGTTCAGAAAATAGCCTTTTGCATCTAAATTATGATTTTTTTTAATGTAAAAATCTTGATAACATTTTAAGTGGACCTAAAACAATAACACACACAAAAAAAAAACATGACCCTTTTAAGATGGTAACAAATGTTGATGTATTATTCTGCGTAAAAGCACATGCACACACCTCAGCACACGTGGGAAGGTAGTTGTACACTGTCAGTGGGACTTTGGTTTGTTCACCACGGACGACGCTGTATGGCAGGGTGAAGTCGATGAAGAAGGGCTTGAATGTGCGCAGCTCTGTGATCTGAGCCAAGCCCAGACCCTTTTCAGCAGACAGACTGATAGCCTCCGTCACCCATGTGGTGATGGTATCAGGGACGTCCAAACGTAACTCAGCCTCTCCAGTAACACTGCTGTCAATCACAGTTACAATTGCAAAATTATACACACCCATAAGCAATTTTTTGGATTAAAACTGTTTTCTATCTGAATATATTTTAGCATATAACATATTCCTATGATGGCAAAACTGTATTTTCACTAGCCATTTTTTTACTCCATGTGTCACATGATCATAATATTCAGATTTGCTGCTCAAGAAAGATTTCTTATCATCATTAATGTTGAAACAATGGTGCAATTAGGAGTCTTTTTTCATGATACTTTAAATAGAGAGTTCAAGTAAACAGCATTTATTTCAAATATAAATCGTTTAGTCTTTGCTGTCACTTTTGATCAATTTAATGCTTAATAAACATTTTTTTTATCTTAAATTTATAAAATTGTAGTTAAGTACAATTTTCCTACCTGACGTTAAAGCAATGCCATATCCATGTTTCTGGGAAGAACGTACGCCTGCGGTTCTCTGCCCTGAAAAACACACACTGACATAAGAAACGACTCTCTTACAGAGCTTAGAGACAACCCCCTGTCAGATTAACCTTTATAATTTCAGATACTGTGTGTATGTGTACCGTGTCCCAGGTCGGGAGTGCATAGCTGCCACTAATGTAGAGGTGTGCGGTTGAAAAGCGGGCACGGCCTCGTCCGTGTACATCCCTCCACTCTGCCTGTGATTCAGACCAACCAAATCGGTCATCACCACCAGCCCTGTCTCCTACAACACAGTTACATAAACATATTAGCCTTTAATATCTACACTGGAGGTTTGTGTTCTTTGAAAAAATGGGAGACGGTGATGTTCTCACAGTAAAAGCAAAACGGGCATCTTTAGTGATGTCCCAGTGCCACGGGAACACAGAGGAACGTCGTCTTCGCGATGACAAGCCGGGCCACCAAAAATGTCCCTCATCTTTGGGTACCCCAAAAGCATCAGATACATCAAATTCAGACAGTTCCTTGAACACCTGCAATCCCAGAAGAAACTGTTAAGACAATTACTGAGCTATTGGTGACATGTTTGAAGGTTCATATGGGAACCGGACCTTCTCGGGAGTGAGCTGGAAGCCTGGTTTGAGAAGGTACATGCTTTTGTCCACAGTAGCTACACACACGCATGAGCCAGTCTCTGCTCGGACCTTCATTCTGACTGGATTGCCCGGCATCGACTCGTTTGAGGACAAAGACACAGAGACCTTAAGACAAGAGTTTGTAACAAGGTGAAGGTGTGAACAATTAAAGAACTGTTTGGTGAACTGTGCCTTAAATAAATTAGAAACCAGATTATGAAGCAGTGAGCTTCAACCTAACCCACCTCATTTTCTAAACGGGGCTGCACAGGAAGTTGCAGACTGTCAGTCACCCCCTCTCCGTTTTCCCGAACATAGTAGACCAGTAGGCGACTGAGGGGGGCCATGGCGGGAGTCACGTTGAAATGGAGAACCGATACGCAGCTGTCTGTTTCAGCCTGAGAAGAGGACACACCAGAGTCTGGGCAGACAGAGGACATAAAGATGGGACGGACAAAAATGGGGAGGAAAAAGAGGAATAGTGCCTTTATGAGCTAAAGGTGAGCTTCATTATTTAATTAATGTTTCAAAACACTGTGTCATGAAATAAGAAATATTATTCTCAGAACAATGCTCAGTACACAAAATTGTTGAATTAGAATAAAAATGTGAATAAAAGTAACAAATCCACTACAGTTTTATGAATTATCTAGATTACAACATTAAGGTAGTAAGTAAAGACCATTAGATTAAAGACAAAAACAAAGAAAATCAAGGTAAATATTTTTATTGTTTGCCATTTGTCACAGTATGCAAAATAAAAGTGAAAATATAATTTAACTGTATTTATGATATACATTTTTGTATCTGTAAAATCAGCCATAGCAAGATAAAAGTGTATTTTAAAAACAATATATTTTATGACCAAAAGTGCCCATAAGACACTAAACTGAAAAAGGCATATTGCTGTTATTGCAGTTATACTGACCTGTGTCTCGAGGCGGTTTTGTGGTGGTGTGAATGTTTGCGTCAAAGGTGACTGTAGCTCTTTTTTCACGGGGGGCCAAGCTATTGGCATGTCTCTGACCTGACTGCACGATATTCCCACGAGAGGCGATCTCGTAATGCAATGTGAAGTTACAGGGACAGGTAGACTTCAATGAGATCTCTGCTTCTTGTCCAATCTAGGCACAAACAGGTGCTTCCACGATTAAAGTTTGTTTGTCTTATCAAGGATCGCTAATTATATTGGCAGGGTCTCTTACCACAAGAGGAGCACTGGGACTTAGGAGCTGGATGTGGCACTTGCTAGGAGAATACCAGCTACTGATGGACAGATAGTTGGGGAGATACTGGTCTCCTGCAGGCCTTCCATCAATGGCAGTCACTTTTGACTGCAAGCAAAAAAAAAAAAAATGAACTGAATCTGAAAGTTAGAAATAGAAGGTACTGTGACTTGCACTGTTTTTCGGTGCTACTACTATCAAAATATTGGTGAAGAGCTATACAAAAACAATTAGACTGTATTCCTGTATTTCACAAAGCATATTGCACCAAACTTCAGATTTACACAGATGCAAATTTTGATCCTTAGTGTTTACCCGAAACACGTCATTCTCAATGATCAAACAAACCAAAATTCATGGTCAATAAAATCCAGGATTAGATCAAAACTTCTACTGAGAAAATGACATTAGAGCAAGTGCATACAATCCTGCTCCTGGAGGGCCAGTGTCCTGCAGATCAAACACATTTGCATGGACTCTTCTACTGAGTCTTACAACCTTGATTAGCTGGTTCAGATGTGTTGGGGTTGGAGCTAAACTCGACAGGATAGTTACCCTCCAGGAACAGGTTTGGACACCCCTGATTAGAGGAACCGTCCCAATGATACTTGACCAACCTGGGAGTCATGTGCCTTGCTGAACAATGATACTACTTCATGCAACTATAACTTTTCAGGAATTGAACCCACTAACCTAAGCTCTTAGAGGGATAGTTCACCCAAATATTAACTACCAAGGGAACTAGCAAGGGAACTACCATGGTAAAGGCACAGAAAAGTACCAAGGTGATAGACAAAGCAGTCCATAGCCCCTTTCACACTGCGATTCTGGAAAATACACGGGTAATGTGTCCTGGCAATTGTTCTGGGGTCACTAGATGTTGCCCCTTTCACACTGCCAGTGATTACCCGGAACATGTGCGTGCTTTCACACACAACCTGTAAAGGTCCCATAAAGACACGTGACATCAGGATGTGACGTGTAATGTACAAGTCGAAAACGCTAGGCATGTTAACTTTCACTTAAGCTGGCGAACAATCTCAGCATCAACCCAGAAAGTCTGGAACTAACTGAACGCTCCCAGAATCAATCCCGGGACGTGTTTGCGTTCACACAGAAGTTAACCCTGCGATGTTCCAGCAATTTTCCGGAACAACGTGCAGTGTGAAAGGGGCTTATGTCACATCAAATCTGCAAGAAGGTTGGCTACCCTTCACCACCCCTAAAAGTAGGATCCAACAAAACTCCAAATCCCTCCCACTGACCTCCAGCCAGACATACTGGGCAGCTGTGGGGATGGAGGGGATCTCAAAAGTGGCCTTGCCATTGCGTGAGACAAGCTCACTGGTGTAGATGTTGTCCTTCGGGGTAAGTTCGGCCTTAACCCGCACTTGTACTCCTTCCGCTGGGCTCCCGTCAGGATAGGTCACCTCAATCTGGGGTCAGTGATGAAAAACGATCATTCTAATTTAGCATTGATTAGTAGAAAGGATAAAAGGAAACATCATCTGTTTTCTACCAGAAGACTGATCCTCCTCTCACCATCCCTTTGTAGGGCAGACCAGGTTTGAACTGCTTGCGAGTATCTTTGGAATACTTGATGTCAATGAGCTGCTTGTAGACGGGCGTTGAATCATCAAACATGGTCTGCTGTCCGCCATCCACGCTGCTCACTGTCACCCACATGTTCACTGCACCTCGGAAATGGTCTGTAACCTCTAGGGGCATCATGTCCTTCACGCAGAGCCTGAAAGTGGCTGATCCTTTAATCTATGTAGAAGAAAAAAAACTTGTTGCAGATAATGCTACTTACTTTTGATGTTACAAGGACTAAAAAGCCCAACTTTGACTAGTTGGTTAACACTGATTGGTTGCTGGTCAATCTCCCCCGTCCAAATTGGCAATTTTTTATTTGGACTTGCAGTTTTGTCCATGCAGACCACAAGGAGTGGCTATGGACTACACCTCTGTGGAAACCAACGGCTTCTTTTGCTGAGCTTGCACTGGTCTAGACATTATAGTGGACTACTACTCAACAGTCTGCATGTTGTTACAAGTGTGAAATTAAAGGTGGACCGCAAAGGGTGAGGCTGGCATTTGGGATAGAGTCCTGACAGACCAGTGCAGCCATGCTTGCAAATCTTCTCTCAACTAAAAAGGTTTCACTGGTTGAGCAAGTTAAGGAACCTCGTGGATTCAACAGCATGAAAGCAGAACATATGCAAGACTTTTCAGCAAAGAAATATTTTATCATGCGCTCACCTCCATTGATTTCACCACTGAGTGGCCAACTTCATGTCTGTAGTAGCCTATGCCATTGACTGTCATATTAACTGTTAATTTGCCCGACACTGGCTTTCCAAAGGTGTACCTGGAAAAAGGCAGGGTGAGTAAGAAATTGAAGGCTATTATAAAATGATTAGCTTAAGACGTTAGGCAGGTTTTTGTCCCATTACCTTGCCTTGACTGTGACCTGTTCACATGAATTGAGGTCTCGAATGTAGGGAGGGGGCTCAATGATGAGCTCAAACCTGGGCATGACTGTTCAAGAGAAAAAAAAAACAGACTAAAATAATTTCGTTTGAAACTCTCCTTGTTGTAAAAACATGTGTTCATAAAAATGATGGAATATTAGGGATTCAGGCTTTAGAGTGTTAATAAGTTTCTATGTTTTAGAGACGATTTACTGTTTTGTGTGGTTACATTTAGTTGAATCAATCCTTACCATACTTCTGCACTTCAAACGACTTGTTGTATGTGTGGCCTTGCATCTCCACGAAGACTAGCCATTCGCCAAAGACTGGTTGGTCTGATAGTGGAAAGCTCATATTGACAATTCCTAGCAGAAAATATTATGGCGATTAAAGCTTATTACATATCAAGGTGGCAGTCACATAAACTAAAGTTGTACAGTGTGATTATGTAATGATTGCAACATTATTAAACTATACAAAAGCCTGATTATAGTCAAAGGAATAAATAGTAACAGTTCTTACCACAACATACAGACTTCAGAGCTTTCCAATGGATTATGCGGGATCCTCTGGGGTCCTAGGTAAACAAAGTGGTAATCTTAAACAGTATGTGGTAAAAGCATTCTTGCTTATTTGCTTGCTTTAAATCCAGAGGCCACTTTACACTCATAAAAAGGCAGCAAAGAACCAAGCTTAAGCAAACATGTCTCAGATCCAATGATGCTTTCAAACAAACTGACCTCGCCCTGACTCAAAGGGTCAACACTCCAGGATCCCGTCAATCAGTGCAAAACTACACACACCCCAACTGACACTTCCTCCAGCGAGAGCCAGAGGCCGACAGTGCCAAACTAACATAAACATGAAACATCGCATACATAGCAAACATTTTTTCTGGTCCCCCTTTGGCCATTTGCACAGCTTTTAGAAGAATTTTCTGGAACTGAGCAACAGTGTTTGCCCCAGAGACGCTTCAAAGACCAAGCAGCATGTGGGAAAGAGATGGAAGCTAAGCACAGAGCAGTGGGGGGGCAACGCCCCAGGAAGACTCGCTCCCTTTTATCTTCCTAGTTGCCCGCTAGCATCTGCTCTAGGGTCAAACCCAACACCGGCGACCAATTGTGAAGCTCTATAGCTGTGCAACATGGACCCTGCTGGGAAAGAAACACTCCAACCATGCTTCCCTACCAGAGCAGTGTCCGCCCCACAGCCTCCACTTACCACTATGTAAGCCTCAATCTGTAAAACAAAACAAAGAAGTGATTAGAGGGATAAAGACAACAAACTGTATAACTACAGCTACTTTAACCTCCTCAATATCTGAATCAATCCTGCATCTGAGAGAAGTTTTGCAGAATTTTGCCGGCATGCAAACTTTAGCACCCCAGTTTTCAAAAAGGATATTGTCCACACACTATAGCTGGAGCCACTTTTGGAAAAAAGCTTGTCTCTAAGTGTCTCTGGTGAACGTGTTTCTGTAATTTGTGTTTTTACGTATCTGCATGAAGGTAGTAGAGCTAAACTACCTATTGCTCCTTTCTAAAAACGCTTGCTAGATAAGATTTTAGACTCTAAATAAACACTGCTAATGGTAAATAGGACAATGCTTCTCGAATACAAAGCATAATTTCATATTTTAGCATGTCATTTCAGGATTTCACCTTTTCACTGGTTGGCCTTAGGTCTGGTGTGACAGCATATACATTTATAAGAACTAGAAAGGAGAGAAAAACAAACATGTAATAATTAATTAAAATTCAACTTCTTCTGCAAAGCCATTCATGACACTATTTAGCTATGTTTGGAATAGCATGCAGGAGGTGCAGTGTGCAAAATCAGCACATTTTCTGTATGCATCATATGCATTTTCATATGACATCTCCAAATTCTGCAATATGTAACAGACCATGCAATATAAAATATTGTGACCCGCAGTGCAATGCACTCAACATAAGCTTTCATTTCTAGTGTAAGGAATGATTCAGAAGTGATATAAGTTTTTTTTCGAAAAACATCTTTTACATGAATGGTAAGAGTTATGGCTTAAGATGTATTAAAAAATGACTAAAAATTTCAACGTCACAATCTACTGTTTTAAAGTGTTTAGTGTTGCATTATTTTTGGCATTTTTTAAAACATTAGGACGTATACAGTGTGTATGTAGTGTACTAGAAATCTAAACACAGCCAATATCAACAGCATTGAGACATTTAACAATACAAACATAGTTAGCATCATCAGCAACCCATTCCCATTTGGTGAAAGGAGAGAGACCTTTCTGCCGGGGTTTATAGACTGGCTTGTCGGTCTGGATGAAAACAGTTGTGCCTTTGCTGTCCACCGTCACAGTGGTGTGGTTGTGGAAGATGAAGCCACCCTCATTGAGCTGGCGGTTCCCCCAAACCTTCAAATGTGCCTGGCCTCTGAGATCTGACGGCACCTAGGAACATTGTGGTTTTTAGTCATAAAGGTCTTATTGAGCTCAGTGCAGATGCTACTTTAAAGGGTTAGTTCAACCAAAAATGGAAGTTCTGTCATTAATTATTCACCCTCATGTCGTTCCAAACCAGTAAGACCTTCGTTCATCTTTGGAACACAAATTAAGATATTTTTGATGAAATCCGAGAGAATCTTTATGACCCTGAATAGACAGCAGCATAACCACCATGTTCAAGGCCCAGAAAGTTAGTAGGGACATTAGCCGCGTTTCCACTGTAGGGCCTAAAGCGGGAGTGCTAGTGTGTGCCAGGGCCAGTCGCGTTTCCACTGTCACTTCTGGGGCTTGATCGTGCCACGTCGGGGCTTCCTCGGGGCCAACGGCCAGGGTTTTTTGGCCCGACAAAAATCTTGGGCCAAAGCGGGCCAGCTGGTTTTGAACAAAGGTGGAGTTTCTCCTTAACTGGAGTCAGAGCCGCGGATCATTACATAAAGCCTACAGCTATAACACCACCATTCAAAAACTTTTTAAAATAAGTTGAGCTTAAAACTCACTTTTAAGCGTTTGAAATAACGCGATTCAATCCGATGTGGATTATAATCACTATACAAGGCAGAAATATTTATAAGTGATGCAAAAGACAATGGACGCTAGGTATTAACGTTACCATAGTAAACATGGTAAATGTGACCTTTTGAAGAAATGTATATGTGTATACGTGTATTTATTTAGTATCATATTTTATCTGTTATTTGACTCGTTTAGTTTTTGTTCGGAAGCTTTTATAAAAATATAGAAATTATAATTCTTGAAAAATGTGATGTATATAGGTTACTGTGACTTTAAATAAACAGAAACAGACTAGACTGAATAAGCAGACTATATTCAAAACGCTTTATTTCTGTTTGAAAAATTTTCCATATTATAGTAAAACACAGATGTTTTGGATTTAAATATCTAACAAAGCATGCAAACAAACTGACGCTTTTATCATGTTCATTTTTTGATTGCAGCTTCATAAAATTAAGGTTGAATGACTGATATCACATGAACTATTTTATCAAGGTCTTTACTACATTTCTGGGCCTTGAACGTGTCAGTTGTGTTTCAGTCTATGTAGGGTCAGAAAGCACTAAGATTTCATAAAAAATATCTTAATTTGTGGTCTGAATATGAACAAAGGTCTTACGAGTTTGGAACGACAAGAGGGTCAGTAATTAATGACAGAATTATTTTTAGGTGAATTATCACTTTAAGGACTATATGGGCTAAAACTGGCATATGATTGTCTCACCTTTATTTTGATGGTGCCTTTATCTGAAATGAAAAATAAATGACAGGTTAATTGAAATCTGCATAAGCACAAAGATTTCTGCATCAAAGCATGAATTTATAGTGAAATAAAGCTAAATAAGATAATTAAAAATTAACTTGATTAAAAAGATTTTCAAGGGTATGAGGAGCTCTTGGCACGACAGCTGTAGTTGGACATTACTTTTAGATGATGTATCGAGCAACACTAAATTTATATGAATACCCAACATAATCCTTACCTCGAACAGTGCCGTGACTATGAGCCACAATCTCGCCCTTGACGCTGAGCTGCAGTTGTACTCGTGTGTCCTCTACTGCATTGAAGATGGTCACACTCACGGCCTCCTCCACACCGGCACGGAAGACAGATGGTGCGGCAATCAGGTATCCTCTGTGAATCAAAGGACGGAGAGCAACAGCTGTGTGTGTGTGTTTACATCACAAGACTCCAGGTACCAATTACGCTAACACTTTGTTTTGTCTAGAGCATACATCTGAATCTCACATCATAGGACACACAAATCAAACAAATAATGGTCCCCGCCTTACCACTTGGGAAAACATAAAACAAATATAAGAAGTTCAAACACAAACTGGCAAGTATTTTGTGATTCTTTGTTGCCCATGTTGGGTGTTGTGAGAAAGAAACAATAAATTCCAGATCAATAGTCAGTTTGTAAATTACAGCGCAAGGTGAATATTCAGGGCCAAGGCTGATCACTACGGCCCCCGACTACTCAATTTAGCCTACCAAAACATCTTCTAATATAACAAATTGCTCTTTTTACTTCATTTACAATGAGGGGTTGACCACTATGAAAAGGGACTCCAGAGGCACTTTGAAGGACCATGACTAGGGCTGTGTCTGAAAACACCCCATTCCCTAATATAGGGAACTATTTGAGGAAACCATTGTTTAGGTTACAGACCATTTCCGAGGTGCAGTGAACATGTGGGTGACAGTGAGCACCATTTGTAGTGGACATTATCAAGTGCACTCATGCACTGCAATAATGAATGTACAAATAATGTATAATCAATGGCTAGAGATGTATGAACAACGGCATGCATTTATCCCCCCCCCCCCCCCCCCAGACATTAATATGCACTATTCAAACTTATATTGTTATAATTCATTAACGCTTTGGAATACAGAAAAATACAAAAAATAAAATAAAATAAATACAAAAAAGTTACAAAGTTTAATGAAAATTTACTGTAAAGAAAATGTACCAACTATAAAGTTTTATTTTTATAGAAAATACATATTTTACATCATAGGTTTGACTCTAAAACTGCTATAAAATTAAAGCAATTTGTATAAAGTAATGTTCCAAATTTGAAGTTGATAATAATAATAAAAAAAACATTTATATTAAATTTTGTTTAGGCGTTATATCAAAAACAGTGGCCACTAAATTTTTTTAATTCATTTTTCTGTCACAGATTTATAAATTGTTTTTAAAATATTATTTTTCTATCACAAAATTCCAACTAGGGAATCCTGAGACTTTTCCGATGATATGCATTTAGGCAAAATTATAAAAGGTTTTGGTATTATTTTTGATGTGGGACGGTGACAGTTAAGGTTAAACCGAAAGCACAAACAATGCAAAAGTGACAATTTCTTGTGCACTCAGTGTTCAAATTCACTTACTCATTTTCTTTAACTTCTACAAGTGAACTATATTAGTGGCCTAAAGTAGGGAACAGTAAATGAGTGTGACACACTTGTTTTTCTGCAAATATTTTGAGCGAAAAAAAGACTATTCAAAGAAGATGCTGAACATCAACATTGCCTCTGAAAGGTGGAGTGCGCCACCTACAGCTCTGGAGTAACTGATTTTAATTCAAACTGACAAATTAGTTTTGATCTCTGCAGTGTTTAGACCATTTTTTGGTGATTCATTTAAATGTTTGGTGTGTTGGCCTTTATTCTTAAAAGAAAGCGCACATAAAAGGGCTGCATAAAACCCAATTTGGGGGGTCAATGCAATTAAAACTAATAGGACTTTCTCAAAGACATGTCAAGACAAAGGTCAACACAATGTTGTTATAGAATTAAACAAGTCTAACCTAATTCTGTAAGTGTTTTTCACCTCTTTGGAATCCAAGTTGTCTAGACTACTTACACAAATCCAGTAACAAATTTGGTTCCAGTGACCTTAAACGATGAGAAAAATTTTGGAAGGTGACTCTCTGACCCATTACATGCCCAAATAAACCCAGGCAGCTCAGTGTCCTTGAGTTTAATAGCATGCCTGAGTGTGAGATATCAGGTGGTTGGCATTACGGTTCAGCGAGGCCAGAAGCAATTTAAGTCTCAAGGCATGAGAAAATCCCTTCCAAGGCATCTTACGTGGAATTGACTGCATTTGATCCTCACCTCCCGATCTCACAATACTCTCATGTGTGCGGTGGGCATAAAACTATTCAGTGTTTACATGATAGCACTATCTTGTTGAAGGAAAGAAACCGCTACTGGCTGACTCAAGAGAATGTAGCTCTTTGTCAGAGAGGGCAAGCTAGTTATTGACCTTTTTCTCTGGTGCTTGAAATACTTGGCACAACCAAGTGTAACAGGTACGGACACTGAGCTCTGCCCAGCCCTGGTATGAAGGATGAAATTCATGGACTTCTACGGGTCTTGGGTCAATTAACCCAACAGGATTCCTGTCAACCAATCCTTTAAGGGGTTTGAACAAGGTTCAACTTAGTGTTTGACGTCGCAGCATCAATAAAAACGATCAAACCTGGACAACAACATTACTATCAATGCAACATCAATAACTTTCTCAAAGAACCGAGAAGAACCCTAAATTGAAAATGGCACTTGATAAGAAAAATGAACCCAGTGTCCTACAAAAGAATCAGTCTTCTAGTCCACTAAGAAAGTCTTCTAATAGGCTTTACCTTTGGGAAAGTGAACTGGAATGTATTCTCGAGAACATGCAGAGAAAAAAAATGGGTTCTGCACATATATTTATCTCACTACAATAGCAGCATTAAAGCTGAAAATGTTGCTTCTTGATCTTACCAACAGTGGGAAATCTGACTAAGACAATGACATAAACTTTAAAATGCTGGTTATTCATGATGACCTGTTTTGAAAGAACTTCTCTTGGGAGTTTGTAAATAACAATGTCAGCTGTACCACCCATTACAAAAATGTACTGTACCATGGTGACCAAAGTCTCATTCAAAATAACAGACACTACAGTTAGTTGCAACAAAACTCTAATATCCTGGCAAGTACATGAAAACGTCTTTGAAGAGGATCCCCATGGTGTGTTACACTAGTAAATGCATCGAGTTTTTGCTAGCAATGATAATTACCATAAACATTTGTAACGGATTACACGTTAGTAACACCCACACACATCAACAGCAGCTGTGCTACTGAGTTTATTTGGTGTTGCACCACAAAACATTTCCAAAGGCGAGCGACAAACTACTGAAGGATGCCGTTATCACCTGACTGAAGTCTTTTCTAGACATTCGTGCTTGAAATGAAAACAGATGTTCGGTCATCATTCATAAAAGTGCGCTACAAACATACTTACTGTCTTTCTTGTGAATGAACTCCACTCATTACACACACCATGAACACAGTCCACAGAGTCCAGGATTTGTGGTGCACATGCAACACTCTCATTTTGTCCTTCACTTAGTCTGTCCGGCGTGTATTCCACAAATATTCTTACAACTTCGAGTGCAAACTCAAGTATCCACGAGGAGCAAGCACGAGTCTCCGGCGCAGCGCGTGCAACGTTTTTATCCCAATCGCCAGTGTTGCGTCCGTGCAAATGATTTTTTTAAACTCCTTTCCACACGTACAGACAATCCCCCTTGGCTTGCTGTATTTATCCGCCTTAGTTCCGATTGCTCATATTTCAGCATTAAAACTTATCTCCATCCACCCCACCCCTTGTGTAGCACGGTATTTAATGCACATCAGATCCAGCGAGCTGAGCTCCACATGCTGTAATGTAACCGGGGCAGTCTGCTTTTGCCCCTTTGAACCCTTCAGGCTTTTGTCTCATTCAGTGGTGTGTCAGAACAAGCCCCTCTGAGCTAGTAGAGACAAGACTGCCACTGTCCCTGCAACGCCGCCTGGAAGCTACACAGGTCCGGTTGAATGAGACCGAAAAGATCCGATTGCTTTTGTCGGTTAATGTTTAGCTACATGCATTAATTTAAGATAATGCATGCATTGATTTAATGTATGCATTAATTTAACTCATTTTAATAATGTAACCTAAATATTATTTGACTGAGACTTTTCTGACATACATATTGGCATAATAAAGTTATAGCTTTAAAATATAAAACTTCAACCTAATGTGTGAATTCATTTTGATATGGAAGCGCAATAAGGTTTTAGCATAATATAGAACACTTGCGCCCCCTCGTGGTCCTTTAAGCGCGAGACGTCTAATATCAGCGATATTATGAGAACGTTTTTATAAATGACAGTTTTATGTTTTTAAGACACTGAATTAAATAAAAATGGCATTTATAGATAACAATATAGAGAATATATAGAATATAGAGAATATTTTACTGTAATATTACTATAAATATTTATTGTTATATGATATTAAGAAGTTATCCCTCTATTAGCTTAGTCATAAGCCATTATACGTAAAAATGTATTCTCTACATGGTGTTTGCAAAAAGAAAAGTTTGTATCAATATCTTTTTTATATTTCTTTAAGAAAATATTACGATATAAACGATGGATAATTCGAAAGGAAACTTCTTTCATCTTATTAGTAACTAAGTATCAGCCAAACTTTCCTCCAGGGAATATCAGAGACAAAAGCATTCCGATAAACCGGAATATTTGGAACTGATACAAAATCAAGAAGGATAGGGGGTCATTTGAAACAGTCATAGTAATAACTCCAAATGGTATGGAGTCAAAAACAATAGCAAATTCTTTAGAGGGAATGGGGATATTAAAACGACAAAATAAATTCTTTATAATTTTATAAGTGGGCATTTTCATTAAACAACTGATTTAAGAATAATATTTCTGCCTCAAACCAACGCTGAAAATAAAAAAAGAACTCAGTTTCGTCTCAGCACAACAGCATTGAGGTGACGTCACATGACGTTGTATTACGCGAACCGCAAACAGGAAGTGCGTGCAACAGCGTGCTGCGTGACTAAACGAAATATACACATGTTGCTGGTCTGAAGATTTATCTGCCAAGCTACGAAAACGCCGAAAGCACGGTGACAGCAACATGGTGAGCTCGTTTTAACTCAGCTTGTATCATATAATGACCTTTAGGAATATTAAATGAATAGAAATATAGACAACTTAGCGAATTTGCTAAAGCTAGTCTATGCAGAAGTCGAATTTCAATAGAATAAGGTTGTTAACACTTCAGTATAAGGACCAATTCTCACTATTAACCGAAAAAAAAACCTTCCCAGAAATTTCCACCTCAAATACCATTACAGCTATCACAAACCATCAACTTTTTACCATTACAATTATTAACAAAGGTTTACTTGTAGTGTTTTCTGGGACATATTTAATAAGGAATTAGTGGTTTTAACAAGCCACCAATAGAAGGAGACCAATTACCAGTAGAGACCAACAGTTACCATTAAAACCAACACAAGTCCCATTATAACCAGTAAAACCATTACAAATTCTGTTGTTGTTTTTTTCAGCAGGACAGTTGCTTATTAGCATGTCTATTATTGACATATTGGCTGTTTGTTTCTTATAAAGAACATATCTGCCTGACTATATTCCACATCCCTAATCCTACCCAGCACCTACACTTAATAACTACCTTACTACTTATGAATAAGCACCAAATTAGGAGTTTATTGAAGCAAAACATAGTTAATGGTTTGTTCATAAAAAATTGGACCTTAAAGGTTTAGTTCAGCCAAAAATTAAAATTATGTCATTATTAACTCACCCTCATGTTGTTCCAAACCTGTAAGACCTCAGTTCATCTTCGGAACACAGTTTAAGATATTTTAGATTTAGTCCGAGACCGTTCTGTCCCTCCATTGGAACTGTGTGTACGGTCTACTGTCCATGTCCAGAAAGGTTCTTTTGCGATCTATGTAATGGCGTCATTTGCGATGATTCCCCTTGATTCAAGCCTTCGGTTTACATGCGCTCATAACACTAGCACAGAATCAGTTCAGTTCAGACGCTCTGTGTGTCGGTCTGCTTCACGCTGAATCACACATGCGCAGTATCATCAGCTCCTCATTTCTCGAATCGGATGCGTCCGACAGAAACGGTTCTTGGTTCAGTGTACTGGTGAACCCAAAACCGATGCAACCGGTTCTTGACTTGAGAACGAGTCAATCTTTCGTTTGTTATCTGGCTCTGCTCGGTGTTCATCTTCAGTTCTCTCTTCACAGCAGTCCAGTCAGTGAACTGTTTGAGTAAATGAATTACTCCGGGATATTGGTTTGTTTTAACTCCGAGGGAGTGTCAGCCACATTAAACAAGTTAATAGCTTAAGTCATTTGTGGATTAATGCGTATTAGAGACGCGAACCGTTTAAAATGATTCCGTTCGATTTGGTGAACTGCTTTGTTTTGAACTGTCTTACAACAGACACGGAAGAGAAGACAATGCTGAATAAAGTCATAGTTTTTGCTATTTTTGGACCAAAATGTATTTTCGATACATTTATATTCTAACCCACCCTCTGATGTCACATGGACTACTTTGATGATGTTTTTCTTACATCATCAAGTATACCGTACACACAGCTTCAATGGAGGGACTGAGAGCTCCTGGACTAAATCTAAAATATCTTAAACTGTGTTTTGAAGATGAACGGAGGTCTTACGGGTTTGGAACGACAAGAGGGGGAGTCATTAATGACAATCTACATTTTTGGCTAAACTAACCCTTTAAAATAAAGTGTCACCATGCAGTTACATATTAACATTTATTACATATACATAATTTAGTAGTAATAAAGTGACATATTAACAAAATAATATATATTTATGATTGCATTTATAATTATATCGCTAACAAAATATTACCATGTTTTTGACTGTTTAGTAATATTGTATATAAATATGTATTCAAGTTCTATTTATTCTTTTTTAAAGGCACCTACAGATTTGAAAAATTTGGTCAGAAGATTTTATGTACTTCAAGCTGAGCGTGTGGAGGCATACAAGCTATTTGAGGAGTCAGTTTATTTCTGTCTGTCTGTCTCTGTCTGCATGTTTGTTTCTCTCTCTGTCTGTCTTTCTGTCTGTCTCTGTCTGTGGGTTTGTTTCTGTCTCTGTCTGTGTCTCTGTCTGTCTCTTTCTGTCTCTCTCCCTGTCTATCTTTCTGTGTCTCTGTCTGTATGTTTGTTTCTGTCTGTGTCTCTGTCTGTCTGTATCTCTGTATCTCTGTCTGTATATCTATATCTCTTTCTATCTGTCGTCTGTCTGTCTGTCTGTTTGTCTGTGTCTCTATCTGTCTGTCTGTATCTCTGTCTGTTTATAAATGTGTCTGTCTGTCTATCTGCCTGTTTGTCACAGGTTATTTGAGGTAACAGAGTTGTTGTTTTTTTCTCAGGGGTCATGAGGCGTATTTAAGGACGGGGCCCCACTATGACTTCGAGCACTACAAACAGCTGGTACATGAGATAACGAAAGCATTCTGCGGCATTTCCAAAGAGGTTCTGCAGATTAAAGAGCAACTGCACCAAGACTTCGACCGGCCCGACCTCTCCGAACACATTGACAAAATGCAGATTAAAGAGAAGGAGAAACTAGAGCTGGTGGGCAATGTTGTTTTTTCAAATGTTTGGCTAACATGACACAATATGCACTGTAAACAGATTTAATCTATTTTAGATCTAATTTGCTTTTCATTCCAAATTTTATAAAATAATGAATGATTAAACATTGATGCTGCAGATACTTCGATTCATCGGTTTGGAAATGAAAAGTTGAGTGCATTGCTTTATGGGATACAGCATTTCAGACGCTGAGTCATTAAGAAATTTTATAGGAATGTTAGGATGTGCACTGTCAAACATATTTTAGTTAAAAATGTATGTTACTTAAGCCCCTTTCACACTGCACGTCGGACCCGGCATATTGCCAGAACATTGCCGGGTTGCCTTCTGTGTGAAAGCAATCACGTCCCGGGATTTATTCCGCCATTGAATCCGGGTCGGGGACCTAGTAACATTGCCGGGTTCGACTCGGGACGAGCGCTGTGTGAACAAAAGCCAGATCTAATGCCGTGTCGAAGTGATGACGCGCATTATCGCGCGACTCTTTTACCGGCTGTTTTGAAGGAAGATCAATGTTCGCGACAAAAAAATATGTGCAATATGAGATCAGTTAGTTCCGCGCTGACGCCGAGATTGTTCGCTTGCTTCATTGAAAGTATAACGTTTTCGACTCGTATATTACACATCACGCCCTGATGTCACATGTCGTTACGGGATCTTTACGAGTTGTGTGTGTGATAGCACGCACATATCCCGGGTCATCACTGGCAGTGTGAAAGTGCAAAATCTAGCGACCCGGGAACAATTCCCTGAACACTTTACCTGTGTATTTGCCGGAATGGCAGTGTGAAAGGTGCTTTAGACAATTCAGTCCTGCATAACTTAATTTAGCTTGTATAATTATTTTCTCACCCCTTTTTTTATGCATCAGACTGAAACGGTATTGAACCAAATGTATCTGTTCTGTAATTGGTTACTGTATTCTTAATTTGTATCTATATTTATGACTTTGCAGACAGCTAAATTACAGTTGGCCAAGCAGAATGCCCAGGATCACCCAGAAGATGAGGATTTCCAAGAGAAAGTCCGTGAGATCAAACAGGAGTAAGTGCAACTCTGTATATATATTTAGCATATTTGAAAATGGTTTTATTTCATAGAAATTTGTAATTTGTCTAAATTACTTATTTTATGTATTATATTATATTATATTGATTAGTAATCATGTGTAAAATTAATATTAATGAATGATGTGTGTGTGTGTGTGTGTGTACAGGTGCTGGTCATATAATTAGAAAATCATTAAAAAGTTGATTTATTTTACTAATTCCATTCAAAAAGTGAAACTTGTATATTATTTTCATTCATTACACTCAGACTGATATATTTCAAATGTTTATTTCTTTTAATTTTGATGATTATATATAAGTTTCACTTTTTGAATGGAATTAGTAAAATAAATCAACTTTTTGTTGCATGCATATGTGTATATGTGTGTGTATGTATATACAGTATTGTTCAAAATAATAGCAGTACAATGTGACTAACCAGAATAATCAAGGTTTTTCGTATGTTTTTTTATTGCTACGTGGCAAACAAGTTACCAGTAGGTTCAGTAGATTCTCAGAAAACAAATGAGACCCAGCATTCATGATATGCACGCTCTTAAGGCTGTGCAATTGGGCAATTAGTTGAATTAGTTGAAAGGGGTGTGTTCAAAAAAATAGCAGTGTGGCATTCAATCCCTGAGGTCATCAATTTTGTGAAGAAACAGGTGTGAATCAGGTGGCCCCTATTTAAGGATGAAGCCAACACTTGTTGAACATGCATTTGAAAGCTGAGGAAAATGGGTCGTTCAAGACATTGTTCAGAAGAACAGCGTACTTTGATTAAAAAGTTGATTAGAGAGGGGAAAACCTATAAAGAGGTGCAAAAAATGATAGGCTGTTCAGCTAAAATGATCTCCAATGCCTTAAAATGGAGAGCAAAACCAGAGAGACGTGGAAGAAAACGGAAGACAACCATCAAAATGGATAGAAGAATAACCAGAATGGCAAAGGCTCAGCCAATGATCACCTCCAGGATGATCAAAGACAGTCTGGAGTTACCTGTAAATACTGTGACAGTTAGAAGACGTCTGTGTGAAGCTAATCTATTTTCAAGAATCCCCCGCAAAGTCCCTCTGTTAAAAAAAAGGCATGTGCAGAAGAGGTTACAATTTGCCAAAGAACACATCAACTGGCCTAAAGAGAAATGGAGGAACATTTTGTGGACTGATGAGAGTAAAATTGTTCTTTTTGGGTCCAAGGGCCACAGGCAGTTTGTGAGACGACCCCCAAACTCTGAATTCAAGCCACAGTACACAGTGAAGACAGTGAAGCATGGAGGTGCAAGCATCATGATATGGGCATGTTTCTCCTACTATGGTGTTGGGCCTATTTATCGCATACCAGGGATCATGGATCAGTTTGCATATGTTAAAATACTTGAAGAGGTCATGTTGCCCTATGCTGAAGAGGACATGCCCTTGAAATGGTTGTTTCAACAAGACAATGACCCAAAACACACTAGTAAACGGGCAAAGTCTTGGTTCCAAACCAACAAAATTAATGTTATGGAGTGGCCAGCCCAATCTCCAGACCTTAATCCAATTGAGAACTTGTGGGGTGATATCAAAAATGCTGTTTCTGAAGCAAAACCAAGAAATGTGAATGAATTGTGGAATGTTGTTAAAGAATCATGGAGTGGAATAACAGCTGAGAGGTGCCACAAGTTGGTTGACTCCATGCCACACAGATGTCAAGCAGTTTTAAAAAACTGTGGTCATTCAACTAAATATTAGTTTAGTGATTCACAGGATTGCTAAATCCCAGAAAAAAAAAATGTTTGTACAAAATAGTTTTGAGTTTGTACAGTCAAAGGTGGACACTGCTATTTTTTTGAACACACCCCTTTCAACTAATTGCCCAATTGCACAGCCTTAAGAGCGTGCATATCATGAATGCTGGGTCTTGTTTGTTTTCTGAGAATCTACTGAACCTACTGGTAACTTGTTTGCCACGTAGCAATAAAAAAACATACGAAAAACCTTGATTGTTCTGGTTAGTCACATTGTACTGCTATTATTTTGAACAATACTGTATGTATATATATATATATATACACATATATAATGTACACTCGTTTGTGTAAAGAAATCAACTATAAAAATAAAAAGTATTTATTATTATGCTTTAAATATTTAGCTGTTTGTTTCTTGCATATTAGTGAAAAAATGTTAATTGATCAATAAAATAAATGAACAGGAGTAAGTGCAAGTTTTTCCTAAACACCTGACAATGACTATATATATCTATCACTGTTGTAATGTTTCGTCCTGGTTTTGATGTACAGTTCTTGGTTCATCAGATTAATGGTTAAAACCTTTTGTTCTTTTAAACCTCCGAATAAAAAAACATTTCTGTTCTCGCCATCTCTTTCAGTATCATAAAGAATTCAGCAGCTTTGAGTGAGATTCTGCAAGACTTCAAGTACGACTCCGAGGAGCCGGAGTGAGATTCAGTCAGTCTCAGGAGACAGAGATGGATTCAGATCCTCTGTGAACTTTCCTTTCTAATGAAGAGTCATCTGAAGTATCGATCGCTCTCTCAGGCGTTGCATAGACAGAGTGCATTGCTGCTGCTGATGCAGGCTTTGCAATGCAGATTTTTATTAAAGAGAGTCTGGCATTTTTTATTTCATTATTTTTTATACCTTCAGAATAGCTTGTGACATTTTGTTTGCTAAACCAACACAATGTTAATTTAAAGCATTTATCTGTTCATTCTGAATGTAAATAACATTCATTATTATATGCATAATAATAATAATATTCAGCAAAAGCTAATGTTACAAAATATATGATTCCTTAAATATTTTGAAAAATTTATACAGAAAAAACTATTTGTACATAATGATACAGTATTTACATGATGTTTTTGAACACAAGATGACAAAAAATAGCTAATTGCATTTCAAATACCAATTTAAACTTGAGTGTTTAACAATTAAAGGGACAGTGCACTAAAAGTAAAAGTTTGTCATTATTCACTCACCCTCATTTAATTCCAAACCTGTATGTGTTTATTTCTTATGTGGAAGCTTCAAAAAGCACACAAAAGTGGTCCATGTGACTTTATTCAGCCTTCTAAAGACATATGAGTAGTTAAATGAACTCAAGATTTATGAATGAATTATACAGATAGGCGCATTAACTGGAACTTCTGATTCATTCAAAAGATCTGGTTCCAAAGAACGATTCATTCAGAACATCTCAAATTCTCTCATGAACTAGCTTTTGGAAGGATATCATGGTTTTCAGTGAATAACAAATCAAATTTCAATGTGTTTGTCACCTAAAAACTATTATAAGACTTCAGAAGAATTAACCACAAGTCAGATTTACGATGCTTTTATTGTGCTTTTGCTCATTGTAGAGCTCGGCAGCCCCAGTTCTCATTCACTTTATAAGTGAACTATCCCTTTAAGACACAAATATTTAAACAGTCTTAAAGTGTTGCTTCCGAATTCTCTAGAAATGTTTTGTGTTGTCTGTGATGAGTTGCAAAGGTCTTTTATTTTTGGATGAAAGGTCAATAAGAATGAGAGAATCCCCCATTATCTCCTTTTTTTTTTGCTTTTTATACTCTCTCATAATTTGGAGTCTTTCTTTGTTTTTAATGCCCTCATAAATAACATGTCTGAGACAAAAGCGCTTCCTTTGACGTATTTGATGGGGACTACAGCAGGAGGCATACAGTAGATCATGTCGCCAAACGACAGTCTTCTTGCAGATCCCTTCAGAGTCTTGGCTCATCCAAATGAAAGTCTCAAGCACTGGAGAGTGATAAAACCCTTGTTGTCGCAGGCCCCCGCAAACTCTCCCAAGCCTTCTTTAGAGAGTTTCACTATGATTTACCGCTTTGTAGTACCTGAAAGGCAAGAGAATGGCATTTACAAGTGAATGTGACGAGTTGATATATGGGGACAGAGAAGCGTAATTGGTACCAGCCATTCTTGTGGCAGTTACAACGTGTTCTTCAAAGGGACAGTGTGACTGATGAAGCGACCTAAGTTTCCCAACAGTCGTCAGTGCCAAAGCAACAGTAACCACTGAATCGGTTCAGAGAGCGTGCAACGGATGTCGGTTAGCGTTCGAGAACGCCACACAAGACTTCTCGGGCTCGGTTCGCAGCTGAAGCTTTGCCGCGCAGTCTAACCTAAAAGGAATTTATTAGCATTCCAGCTGATTACTTTGAGTGGCTGTTTCCTCTCTGTTGTGGTAACGTCTGAAGATTATATGATGTTTCGCTATTAGTAAACGCAAGCAAATGTGAGCCTATTGATCAAAAGAATAAACAGATCTTTTGGTTCTATTTTTTTGTGGGGCACATAAAACTTCAAAATACGTGTTTTTTGTTTGTTTGTTTTTTCGCAGAGGGCCTGTATCGTGTGTGCCAACGGGTCTTGATATGTCGCATAAGGAGGTGCGTTTTGTCCTTACTGACCTGGTCGTGTGTTTTCTGGGCTTTCTGCAGCCAGACGCGCCATTGGTCGTAGAGTTTGATGCTGACGTCCGTACAGCCGTAAGAGTGTTTGCGCATCCAGCCGAAAAACTGCTTGAGCTCCTTCCTTAGCGTTGAGTTGTGCTCGCTGGGCTTCGAATCACACGAACCAATATGTGACCTGTCTGTTTGGGAAATGACAATACATTAATGTGATATTAAATGAGAGTTTTTGGTGATAAATTATACAAATTGTACCTGTAAATATTGGTGGCAAATTCAAACAAAAAATACTCAGGATTCTTCAATTTGGAGTCTATCACCCAGCTCTATGCAGTACCCATAATTAGATTTTATTAAATGAGTCTACATATTTTAAATTTGAATCATCTAATAAATGCATTTGTAAGACATTTGTTAAATTCGACCCCAGTTGAGGACAGTTGCTTAAATGCTGTCGATTGTGCAGTGTTGCCCTGAGCGATGTGCACCTACCCATGAATAATAGGCTATTTACCAGCTCCCTGCTAATGAGCTACGAAGCATTAAACACAGAATGCAGGAGGGGGAGCTCAGACTTGCCATAACTCATAATGCTTGGCATAAAACAGAGCTTAATAAGATCCTCTCTTTAATGCAAGACATGGAACATAATTTCTTATGAACCAAATCTGTTTCCACTAAGTTTCAGGTTGACCGGCCCTTTAATCTGAACATTCTCTAAAGACTTTTTTAATTTATTCATCTAAAAAAAGGCCAAAGAATTCATCAATTGTCCCCTAAAGCGCTCTGACATTTTGCTAAAGTCTTTTGAATCCACTTGTGAGAGATCTCTATCAAGTAGCTTGATGTTTTTTTCAATGTTTACATATGGTTTGAATCTAATTAGCCTTTGTGATGCAGAAGTCTAATGTGAAGTAAAGGGACACTGCATTATTACGTTTTGATTAAACTTACCAATGCCAGGTGTCGACGCGGCAGTCGAGTGGCTCCAGTCGCTCCAAATACCTGCTTTCTTTGAGCCGTAGATGCCTATTGGGTTGCAGCGTACCTGGACGAAATACACTGTGCCGGCCCTGAGACCCGCTAACCGACAAGAAGTCTGGTTCCCAGCATCATCTATGACCTCATGAGAAATAGAAAATAAAAATTACAAATAATCTAAGCATGTGGAAAGCTGTTCACCCAAACATGTAAACTCTGTCTTTTCCTACCTTCATGTCATTCCAAACCTTGTTAAAGTTATGCAGGTTTAAAAGAACATTGTAATATTGGTCCATAGGACTAGTGCACTATATTCCAATCATTCTGAAAAGAAAGAGTGTAATTATAGCTGATAATCGTCCCTTCCAGTGAGATGTTAAGTGTTGGATCCTTGCATCAGTGAGTTGAATGTGGGAACTGGATTAGTCAGTTAATAAATAAATCATTCAATTAAAAAAATGATCAAATAAGTTAAAAAGACTTCGAATATATAGCACACAAGTCATGTGGAATACCTTTATGAGGCAGGATATCATTTTGGGGTTAGGTTAAGAAAGGAGTAGCCAGGAGATTTCTTGAAAATTCTAATTTTGTGTTCCACAGAACAAGGAAATTTGCATTGAATCACATGAGGCTGATTAAAGATTAACATAATGTTCATTTTGGGGTCTTAGAATTTAGCTCCAATATACCTGCTTGGAAGTTTTTAGTGATCTTGAAGACCTTTATTAACTGGTTCAGGTGTGTTTAATTAGGACTGGAGCTAAACTGCTGGTTGGTGGTCCTCAAGGATCAGGATTGGACACCCCCTCTCTTTTGTACTAAAACAGGGGTGGTAAATCCTGCTCCATACTCTTGAAATTAAAGGTTATTTATTGGTATATATGGTTCCATAAAGAACCTCGAACGCCTAGTGATGTTCACATAAAACCCATTGGTTTCCAAAAGAACCTTTCAGTGAACAGTTAATTATTTTCTTAGTGTGAAAAACATAAAAAAATCTAACAAACATTTTTACATAAAAAAAAAAAAAAACTTTGTGGAATGTAAAGATTCCATGGACATTAAAGGTTCTTCCTGGAACCATTGATGCTAATAAAGAAACATTATTTTTAAGAGTGAACTAAAACATGGTTCTTTTAAGAACTCTTCACTGAAAGGTTCTTTGGAGATCCAAAATGGTTCTTGTGTCACTGCTGTGAAGACCTTTTTTTGGAACTGCTCTAAAACCAATTAAACACCTGAACCAGCTAAGGTCTTCAAGAATTTCAGACAGGTGAGTTGGGGCAGACTGGAGCCAAACTCTACAGGACATTGGCCCTCAAGGAGCAGGATTTGCACTCGTCTGGACTTAACCATTTTAGCCATACCTTCCATTCGTCGCTCTCCTCCACACGGTATCGTATCTGATACTTGGCCTGAAATAGGTAGTCTTTCAGGGCAGGAGGACTGCCCCAACGTACACTTAACTGATCTTCCAGATCTCCAACGCGGCTCACAAGGACATCAGGAGGCGGATCTGTAGTTACTGAAAGGAATATTTCACAACATCAAACGCGTACGAAAGTAATTTTCGGAACTCTTGATTAAACCCAATAAAAGTAGGTAACTGTTAAACTATTCTTCCTTTCCTTCCTGCTTGTAATTGAATCTCCCAATAAACCTTCTTCGACGCTCATTAGCTAGATGATATTTTGCCGTAACTACGGCAATCTCCCGTTTCCATTGTTGTTTGAAATGGTCGTGCTCCACTGCTACGTTTTTTAATCAAGCTTGCCTTTAGGGCAAAGCCAATCATGGAGAATTCCAGAGCTTATTGTTTCAGAAGATGAGGAAATGAGGCCTTAAAGATGTAGTAATGTAATATCTTTGCTTTTCTCAGCAAAAAGTGCTGATTGATGGATGTAGTTTAATTGTGATTAATTCGATTAATGCATTGGTATGTCAAATAAGTCATTTGATTTAGAATTTTAACCAATTGCCAACAGACTTTCAGCTGCCCATTGACCTTTAAAGTACTATTTTCACGAGTTGCCTTTTGGAAACGTTTCAGCTGTTGGAAAGTGTTTTTTATAGTCTGTAAAAATCTTTTCTCGCAGACGAGTGTGTGCACACCATATGCGAGACTTTCAGATGGTTTTGTGCAAGTTAGTAAGCATGAAGTTATCCAAAGTCACCTTGATCTCAACCTCAATTTTTTCCACCAAACTTATATATTTTAGACTTACTTACCTACATCTAAAATGTCTAAGGTGATGACATCAGAAGTGGCAGAGCCGAGCTGATTGGATGCCTCCACCCAAACTTCATATGGAGTGAAAATGGCAAGGTCACGAGGAACGTAGCATATATACAGCTGTCCTGTGTATTCCTCACAGTCTTTCTCTTTACCGTACCATCTAGATTGTTATACAAATGAAAGAGTTGCATATATAAAGGGATTCTTGCAAAACAGGTGTGGGTATAAAGTTTTTGGGTGTCAAAATCTCACTTTAGTTTGTACTTGAGGATGTATTTGGTGTTGATGAATGTCTCTCCTTGACTTCCCGGACTCCATCTGCAGCTGAGATCCTTGGTGTTTCGTGACCAACATGTCAGGTTGACGGGTTTCTCAGGGGGCGCTATATGTCAAATTAAAATAAAAAGAAGAGGACAGCATGAATATTCAAAAACACATGGCAAAAAAACAAGCTGGAAGTGTTCACAAACTCACAGCCAACATAAAGACATGATCCAGCCAATACTTCTCCGTTGCTTCGGTGGCAAACCAGGTTGTCTCCTGACCGCTGCATGGAGCCATTGAGTTGATGGAGTGTGATGCTGGATTCGGTCGGACTAAGGACCTTATAAGTGTTTCTAGCCAAGCGTTTTCCATTCAGCGTCCAGTACAAGGATCTAGCTGTTATTTCCAGCTCAGCGCTAATGGTGCACACTGCAGTCAAACTCGAGCCGATATGAAGCACTGGATCCTGGGGGGATATGACAGCCAAGTCTGGGGGTCAGAAGAAGAGGAGATTTCATGATTCCAGCAATTTTACAACTGGATTTATGACCGCAGTTGGAAAGGTCGCACAAGGTCATTTTTCAGCAACTTAAGCGGTTTTCCATCTTGTAAATATTCGTCTTGTGCGTCCACAGAGCTCATATTTTTTCATGTTTAAGACAAATGTTCAGAGGGAACGATGGCTGGATTGGAAGAGCTAGGCTACTACTGGCCTTCAGGGAACCCGGGTATTGATACAGATCATTTCTGCTCCTGGTGGGAGGCAGACAAACTCTTTAACATGTGCCACTGGACACTAAGAAACACTGAAAAGTTGAGAAAACAAGACTAAATAATTAATGTATAAACTACACTTCTAAAAATAATGGTGCGATAAAAGGTTCTTCACATCGATGCCATAGAAGAACCATTTTTGGTTCTACAAAGAACCTTCCAGTCAATGGTTCTTTAAAGAACCATCTCTATCTGGCCTTTTTATAATCTTAAGCACCTTCTTTCACAATAAAGAACCTTTTGTCAAACAGAAGGGTTCTTTAGATGTTAAAGGTTCTTTAGAGAACCATTTAGACAAAAGGTTCTTATATGGCATCATGAAGCACCTTTATTTTTAAGAGTGTATCATACTGTACTTGTTAGGAAAGACTTACCATATTGGAAGCATTTCATCCTTTAGCATTGTTTGGAAAAACTGACCAATGAAATCAATGAAAACTGACCAGTGAATGAACAATTCTATTCACAATCATTCTCAATCATAACTCGACTTATTTTACTTTAGGCTATTCTGTTTATTAATACACAGTTGGTATAATATTGTAGATCTATTTACATCTTAATATAGCATGTCTTTACACACTTTTGCATTAATTTCCATTAGTTTCTTCTAAATGCAAGTTATTATTATTGCTGTAAACGATTATAAGGTCGCCTTTAAACAGTATGAGTTTTGAGAACATTTCTGTCATTATATCACAGTTAAAATGGATAAATCTTTCTTTAACTATTGAATTTTACCGTAAACTAAGACGAATATGACATATGAACATGAGTAGAGATGAAAATGAAAACATAAACACCTCCGACAAGACCTTTAATTGAAGATAAGTTTGTAGACATATTCTTAAACAACTTTACTTCAAAGTAAACTTCAAATACACTTAAAACTCTACTTACGTGTTGTGAGCGCATATGGAAGAACCGCAACAAAAAACAACATGACGACTAAAATTGCCATTCGTCTGTCTCGCGCGCTCTCAACTCGATTCTTGTCATGTTGATGGGAGCGCGCGCACGCATGATCCATTCTCCTTCACAGGAATTGCTAAAAATTAAAAGCCTCAATCACCAGAAAGCCTCGTAAAAATCATTACTGGTTCTGGGAAGCACCATTATGCGGTGAGGACGCTCAGATTCACCTTCACTCTCAATTTTGGAGAAGAATCAACATAGCGCACGCCTCAAAAGCTGAAAAAGTTTATTCTTCTGAAGCTCCTCCTATGTCTTACCACACAGCCACAAGACATTATTAGGAGCGCATCTGCAGCCAGTGTATTCTTTTCTTTTTTCTTTTTTCTTTTTCCTTTTCCCTTTTTTTTAAAAAAAGAAAGAAAATAAGTATTTATTTATTTATTATAATTATATATTTATTTATTTATTATAAATAATTATTTAAGAAAATAATGAAACAACCCATTATAAAAATAAAAAATAAATAAAAAGTTTGTTCTACAGCCAATACACACGATTAATTTTGTCTACATTGTATAGTTTATAATGGTCTGTTTTGTGCCATGCAGCTCCACACCCAGTGCTACTTTACAACGAACTGGCAATTATGAGGAAAATAAGAACTTTTGAATTTAAATCTACAATTTTAGAAAGGTAGTAGTAGTGGAAAATACTATTTTAAGAAATTAAATTCTTACATAATTGTTATATTGTTATTGTATTATTATTATTATTTCAGATAGTATAGCCTATATAAAGTATAGCCTACACTATTTTAAGGAGTTAATTATTTTTATTATCATTTAATTATTGTTTTTAATTTGTGTTTAATTTCCGGCCGAATGAGATCATTACAGTCCCTTATTAGAACGTTATTTCATGTGGTAGAAATGAAACATCTGTGCTGTTTTTATTTACATTAAAATACTAGTAATGTTTTTCCCTATTGTTTCTATCCGTTTTATCCGATTTGCTGCAGTGCAATGCACTGGCTGGAGACGCGCAGCGCGTGCGTGATGATGTGAGGAGTGACGACACGGCGCATCAAAGGCACGAGGCTGATAGAGCCGATCCGAAGCAGCTACGGCAGGGACCGCTCGAGACGCACCAGTGCACCGAATCCTGCGGAAAAAAAGATGTTCCAGTTCGGCGGCAGGGTGCGCGGCGTTCCCGCGCTCGTTTCTCTGATTCTGGTGGCGTTGGCGGCCGCATCAACTGATCTGTTTGACAACCAACTGGGCGATATCAATTACTGCAAAAAGCAATGCCAGATGTCCATCAAAAACAAAAGCCCCGCCAAAGTAAGTGTCACGTACCAGATGCTTTTGCAGTATATATGGTAACGGCCTGTGGAAAAAATGCGTTTTAATAGGATTTTGCGTTTACTACTGGTTCAGCAGAGTCGCAGCCATTTGCAGCAGACGTGAATAAATAAAGTATTTCCGCAATTGATAATCTCTATAGGGAACGTGCAGGGTTCGTTTTGACAAAACTGTTCTGCGCAAAGACACTGCGCAAAGATGGGAGCATTATTTGGCAGCATCTCGAACCAATTCTTAATCGATTCATGGATCTCTGCGTCCCAGTTCCTGGCAACGCATGGAAACGTTAACGTCACTTTGTATCCACCAAGAACAGGCCGAAAACGATGCTTTATGACGCATGAATTTAACGGTCAATGTAGAACTGTCTGGCTGTATCTGTCATTCGGATGTTTTTTAAACGCAACGAACGTTCTACGTTCCAAATGCGCAAAACTGAGCGCGCAATAGAAGCACGCGAGCGCGTCTCTATTGTTTGATGTTGGCCCATAAACGCTCGTAAAGACGTGGATTGATAATAGCTCCATATCCGAGGGCGACGTCGTTTAATTACGCTCGTTAAGCTTGTGTATAATCATGTGAAGGAATTGTTTTGTTTTATATATATATATATATATATATATATATATATATATATATATATATATATATATATATAGAAAATGAGATCCTTATTTTTCTTACTGCCTGCATCACTTCGCACTAGAGGTGGTGCATCCTTTGGGATGAGAATTAATTTGAACGATTTTTATTCTTAAAAATTCTAGCTTTAACTGCCCTTAAAAACTATTTTACAATAATTTGATATTAACATAACGGATATAACAATTACGCTACGTTTTAAGGATCGCAAAAGGTGTATTTTAATTAATAACTTCTCACATACTTTATAGAGACTCTAAAATGTAACTTTAATTCGTTCATTTTTATAGAATACTACCAAATCTCATTATGAAACGAATCGTAATTTATTTCAAGTGGAACATAATGAAAGTAATAAAGTTCTTGCAATTCAATAACCGCTCTTAACTAATTCATAAGTGACTGTGATAAACTAAAGATACATGGCTTTTGTGAACCATAATTCGTTAGAAAATCCGACTACATGAGTTGTATATTTTTAATTTATTATAAAGAAAATGGATCATATGAGTCATTGGTCCTGGATTTGAAGAAAAAAAAATCAATTTTATTTAGTTTCCTGTCAATTCTGAAAGTGATGTTGAAGGTTCTTGCAGGGTCAGGTGACTTCTGGTACTCTAAAGGTCATGAATTGACCTCCCAAGGGTTTGAATCGCCACACTTTGCCCTTCCGTCTTTAAACATCATCCAGTGCTCTGCTGTCTCTACCCACAATCAATCCTCGATTCTGATGTGCCCTTAGAAAAACCGCATGCATGTCACATCTTGCATAATCATTTTCAGGAACTCATATTGGATACTGCATTAAACATCCTTTGAGAAAACCTCCATGTGACCACAGCCTCCCTGTGGATAAAAGAAATCTGAACACCAATCAAAAGTTATTCTTGGAGTTAAAATACATTCTGAATGTAGCCTTTACCTTATTCTTACAGGACTCCATCATGAATGCCTGTCACCGGGGCTGCCGGCTCTACTCCATCTGCCAGTTTGTGAATGGAAATACAGGCATCAATACCAGCAAGGAAGAGTGTCAGGGAGGTATGAACAATTTTGACCAGTTTTGGGAAGTAGCTAACTAAAAGTGCCCAAACTACTAACTTAACTACATCAAACATGCTCACCTAAACAGTAAAGGTTTGTAAAGACAGATTAATTCTAGTCCTAAATGATCCTCTTACTCATATGTAGTGTTCAAATCATTCTCTTTTTTAATTAATTTAGCATTTTTTGCCTTTAATGTGATAGGACAAATCAGATATGACAGAAGGGGAAGTGGGGGGGGGTGCCCAAAGCCCAATTGCCCAATGACACTGTATGTCGACGTGCTGCCCACAAGGCTATTGGTGCAAACACGTCTTAATCATTGAACATGAACAGATGTTAAAAATACTCCCTGTACAATGTTTTGGACTCAGTTATGTAAATTGTATCTAACTACTTCAAATTATGATTAGCTTGTAGCTTGCCAAGCTACAGTTCTAGTTTCTTTCACCTTCAAGTAAAAATGTCTCATATTTCACACACAAAAAATTTATGGTACTGTACTCTTACTGTTGAAGTAACAGTAAATGTGACCGCATCTTGAAGGGATAGTTCACCAAAAAATGAAAATGATCCCATGAATTACTCCTCCTCAAGCCATCCTAGGAGTATATATCTTTTATCTTTCAGATGATTACAATCGGAGTTATATTAAAAATGTCCTGAATTTTCCAAGCTTTATAATGGCAGTGAATGGCTGTTGAGATTTTAAAGTCTAATAAAGTGCATCCATCCATCAAAAAAAGTGCTCCACATGGCTTCGGGGAGTTAATAAAGGCTTTCTGAATCAAATTGATGTGTTTGTGTCAGAAAAATATCCATATTTAAACTATTTTAAACCGTAATCTTTAGCTTCCACTTACTGTCGTGCACACATTCATGGGAGAGTGGCATTCCAGCGGATGATGTAGGACATAGGTGTAGCGTAAGCTCTGGTAAGAATATGCTATTAATACGCTAGAGATTACAGTTTATGAACTTTTAAATATCGATATTTTTCTTACACAAATGCATTGATGGAGCCATGTGAAGTACATTTTATGATGGATGGATGCAGTTTTTTGGGCTTCAAAATCTCGGCCACCATTCACTGCCATTATAAAGCCTGAAAGAACCAGTATTTTTTTTAATATAACTCTGATTGTGTTCTTCTGAGTGAAGAAAGTCATGTACACCTAGGATGGCTTGAGTCCAGTTTTTTTTGCCCCAAAATCTCTTGAGCTAATATCATAACTCGGATTTCAGTGCTTGTAGACACAAACTTACCAAGAGGACTTGAACACCGTTTAACATTTGCAAAAGTTTCCTGTCTATCATCAACAGTGTAATCATGTAGGAAACGCAGCTCACAAAAAAGTCACTTTCAAAGCAAGCTGCTCAATAAATCAGTGTGACCAACTTGAAACTGTGTGGAAATCATTCACCCTCACACACAATTCTGCATTGCTATTGAAATGCCTGGATTTCTTCAGCAAAAATTTGGCAAACAGTAAATGTGACCACCTTAACTTTCATTCTATTGCGGAATTCCCAATCATAGGCTCCATTTACACTGCATGGTTCAAGTGACCCAATTCCGATTTTTTCCCCTCATGTGACACAGATCGGATATGACCGGTGAACGTGTAAGCAAGAAAAAAAACGCATGAATTCCGATATTCTCAGATCGGATTCAAGCCTCATTCATATGCGGTAATAAATCGGATATGAATCGGATACGTGCATTTGCGTGTGCTATGTAAGCAGACAAATCGGATATTCCCCAGTAAATGCGAGTCGTACGTCATTAAAAAAGTGACATCAACTCAGGTGGACCGCACCAACTGAGATCACGTGACTTATTATAGGCGCGAAATTCGCCCAGGCTGCAACAAGGGCTCTCCTCTTTTTTTTTTTCGCCTTACGAGACCAATGTTTTGCTGATTTTTTTTGTTGACTTTTCTAAATATTGTGGACTGTATAATTTCATTTGCATCTGCATCCATTGTATTTCGTGCTGTTTTACTTCCTTTTCCGGGTCAGAACGTCTACGTTTGGTAGTTTCAGCAGTGTATAGTGTAAATGCAAAAATCGGATATGGGACACTTTTAAAAGATGATGTAAGCGAATATAGTCAGAAAATCGGATTTGGCCATCAAGACATGCAGTGTAAATGCAGTCAATATTTTGCTAAAAATCAGCAGAATAAGGAAAGTTTTGACCATACCTAAAGTCCTTTTTTTCTGTCTGAAATCTGTAATTATGATTCCAGCGCTTGTAAGTACAAACGTCCCAGGAGGACTCAAACAGCGCTTAAGAACCACTAAAATATATTGAATTGGTGCACACACATTCAAAAACTGTATCTTTTTGCCTGTCAAAATGCATTTGACGACACTTATATTTTGGAATGAAGTACACATGGCCCAAGGACATATACTGTAGAGCGTGCAGACAAGCTGATAGTGCTCATTTTTATCTAGAGATGGTATTGTGTGCTAGTGGCAAACAGAGCTGTCTGTGGAAAACTGCTAGGCATGAGGGAAGCTGTTTTATTGAAAATCAATCCTGCGCTTTCTGGTGCGGGAGGATGCTGCAGCTCAGATGTTTGTTGATATTGATGACTGCTTGACCGTGGGGAGGGCTGAATGGAGATGGAGCCGCTTGACAGGTATCGTTTATGTGTGTGTTCAGCATGCCAGGAGGCCTACAGTAAACTGCTGGAGCAGGAGGCGTGCAGCACGGGGTGTGCCAGCCAACCCGCTGAGCCGGAGATCAAACGGAGGAAGGTACGACTCTCGGTTGTTCCTTTTAGGCTTGCAGTGATGTTTTGACATCTCTATCAAACTCCATTAACTTTCTCTCGGCTTGATCTGCAGCTCAAGGCCCTGACCAACCGGCCCAAGCCCATCTCTGTTATGGATGCCGTGTCTAGCTGGTGCAATGACATCGTTAGCTCCGCCCAGAGCTTCATTTCTTCCACCTGGACTTTCTACCTGCAGGCTGATGATGGGAAGGTTGTTGTGTTTCAGGTTTGTCCATCGTTCTGAGTAAATCTCAACTGTGGTTCTCGACTAGTTTTGCTTTAAACAGTGACACAACTTTTGTTCAGTTTTGTTAAATAAAAAAATCCTGAAAACATTAATAATTCTACCATGAAATGCAAAAAATTTTATTTTAGTATTATTTATATGCCAAAATATTTATTCATATTTAGAATTAACTTTACCCCAGTTTTCTTTGGATTAGTAATTTTATGTAATCGTTTTCAGTTTTTTATTTTTTATTTAGGTTTTATATTTAAATATATATATATATATGAGACACAGAAAACATTTAATGAAAATGAGAAATGCTCATATATATATATATATATATATATATATATATATATATATATATATATATATATATATATTTATTTATTTATTCATTCATTCAGTCATTCAGTTAACAAAAATGTTTAATAGTATTAGTTTTAATTAACAGTAAAAATACTGAATTTATGTCTCAAAGAGTAAATATTTTTGTTTTAATTAGTTATTGCTTGAAACAATCTTTATACTTTGAGTTATGAGAAATGATGAGAAAAAACATCCCATTTGTAAGAAGTATAATTGCAACTAAATTTATGATGTTTTAATTTTAATGACATTTTTCTTTTTTTTACTCTCCTATCCGACAATATCATTAACATGATTTATAAAAAATATTATTATTAATATTAATTAATATTAATATTAAATATATTTTAATAATAAAAGTTTAATAAAATGTATAATATTTAATGATTTTGATTTTTTTTTTTATATTAAAATTAATGTATTTTTACACATTAAATATTAAATATTTCATTATTAACCAGACATAGACCAAATTCTTTAATCAAATGCTTTCAATGCTCTTGGCATCATAAATTAAGAATAAACAAGCAACAGCATTTTCTCCTCCATTTCAAATGTTTTTAATTTTATTAAATGCATTCAGCATTGTTTTTCCCTATGAGACCTGTGACCCATTTTTGAGTATCGCTGGTGTAGAAGATTCCACCAGTGACTCTCATGTGCTCTTGGTTTTCAAGATCTGGTATGTTTTATGAAGGTTGCGGTCACATCACTGCACTATTGGGATCATATGAGCACATGGGGCTGGTTCTTCAAAGATGTTAAATCAGAAACCTTATTCTCCCTGGAGGTCATCCAACCGTATCCATAGCCTGACATGTTTTTGTGAGATTCCTGCTGTTTCTAAACCAACTACAATCATTAGACGACCGCAAAAACATCTTGTGAATAAAGATAGTTATGTAAAAAATTCACTTCACAAAGTGTGACTTAAATAAACCAGAGCAAACAGAAATTTAGAAATTCATCATTACAAACCCATCCATGATTTCTCAGTTTAGTCGCAGCCCTGATAAATGTGTGTTTAACAGTCGAGACAGGAAAAGAGGCGAGAGAGAACCTCCACAGCCGTCCTGCGGCAGGCCTAGCCTGTATTTAGCGGTCAGCTGGAAGACAGCCAGCTCTAGTGAAGGACTGACACGGGCCAGAGATTGCACAAACTGTGAAAACCAGAGATTTAGCGGTAGCATCGTGCTACCTATGCGCTAAATCGAGCATATTGAATCAGAACTTTGTCCAAATAGCGAGACTCAATTTCTGGGGGAAGTGGAGCACTAATGATGGGCTTTTTGCCTCAGGCATCTAAACAGAGAAAGGAAAACAGATTGTTTTTCAACAGACCTGCTGTGGCGTGCATTTGGCCCAGATGATGCAGTTTTCAGTTACGTGAACCTCTGCACAACTGGAATAAAAATAGCACAGCATACAAAAACAGAATATGGAACTTTAGACTTGACGGGGTGTGAGCCGGATTTTGAAAGTTTCCTCCATAAATGTGATTTATGTTATAATCCGTTTGATTTTTGTGAGGAGCTAATGAAACGTATCTTGGGCGGAAAGTCTGGAGGGAATTCTTGCACTTCAGAAAGACCTTCCCCAAGTGCTTCCCACAGCACTGCACAAATTTCCCTGAAGTTGCATGTAGAAAAAAATCGGATAACTAGCAAGTAGTATTGGTAGAAACCAAATGTCAAATTCTTTCTGAACTCGCTTGTTCGGCTCTTTGATTGATGCTTGATGTTCTCCAGTGTAAGTTCTCCTGACGCTCCATGATTATAAATTTCATTTGAACATTTGTGGAAATATTTAGACATCCAAATAAAACCATAAAATGGGTATTTCTTAGACATTTTTTATAACAAATAATTCAGGCAATATGTTTGTGAATAGGAGTAGCGCTATGCAATTTTTTTAGGCTCAAATGTTAAATCTGGTTGTTTGCTTTTGCGAGTGGAATATTTTAGTTATGTAATGAATTTTAGCTTAATTGACACTTTTTATGTCAAAATGTTGATTACCAAAAAATTGTTTTGACTTATGCCTTGTTTTCTTTGAGAAGAAATGCACAGAGGAGAATCTGGCCAATTTTTTTTATAATTTAAAAGCATCTTTGAATTTTATAAGCAATTACACAAATGTTTCGGCGTATTATTTCAGCTGCTGTTTAAATCATTGTACAGTAGTTGAAGTTTGTTTAAAAACTGGATATAACTTTACACAAAAGGTTAGTAAGCATTTTTCCACTCTAAAATCATGTTAACAGGCATATTGTTTACGTCTTGTGGTTGTACAAGTGAAACCCATTGGCTTCCATAAATACCTCTGTAATCCAGATATTTGGTTTTTTTTATTAAAATAAAAAAAGCCATATAAAAATCCCCCAATACCCAAGATATACGCTATGATCTGCAGCCTAGTTTCACATCAGTACCAGGCGGACATTTGACATTGGTTACGCTGCAGTCTGGGCTTAATGTTTGTCCGTTCTGTCCAGGGTTTTGATGAGTCCCTCAGAGTTAATCAACAGGAATCAGACTATTTCCTCCGAGCTGAAGGGTAAACACGACTCGTTTCTGAATAGCCACTGATTGGTGCGATGGATTTTTGTTTGGAAGGAGGTCGCCCATCTTGTTTAAATTCTGGTCCAGTTCAATGTGGATGGCCTCTACATGTGAAAAGATGAGTTTGGAGAAAGCAAGCAAATTCCTAATAAGGGAAATGGGATTGTTTACTATGAAGTCAACAATCTCGGCCTCGTCTTCTTGGCAGTCTCGTAAGCTGCATTGATCACCTTTGGCGAGTTTTGCGGTAATGCGAGACAGATGCACATCAGACCGCTTTCACTAATGGCAAGATTCCATTGGTCTGTGGCCAGTCAACATTAACTTCCTCAGATGTTCATTTTTCCCCCTTTTGATTCTCATCCCTTGCTGACATCTGGATTCAATATTTTTGACAGCATCCCTTTCAATTAACGCAACTGCGAGATTCAAGCTTTTCGCAGAGCTAAATTGCCCATACTATGTTGCATTTCATGACTTCATGTTTTCCCATGTTTGTTTATCTAAAGAATTAGTTCATCCAAAAATTGGAATTCTGTATGCATCCTTGTGTTGTTAAAAACCAATATGACATTTTCTCAATGGAACACAAACCAAAAGTTTTTGACATGTGACCTTTCTTTTCCATATGATGTAAACACCATTCATAAAGGATGCAAAAAAACAATAAAAGTGGATCTTTCGCTATATATGTTTTTTGCAAATCTTGCAATAGCTTTGTGGAACAAAGCAAAATTCAGCCAATAGGTTATTCCAATTCGCAAAACCAGTCTGGGGTGCCTCTCCGAAAAACATTGTTTGAAAGTCATTAGCAATGTAGTTCCGAAACAAAGTTCCTATAAACATTCGCAAACAATATCGTAAAGTTGTGTGGCTGAAACTATAGCTCTAGGCTTTTAGTGGTTTGAAATGTAGTTTTTTGTTAGTACAACATGTGGACTTAATTTATGGTGCCCTTGAGCAAAATACGTAAGCTAACATGTAGTGCTGTCTAGGTAGTAATGGAGTTATTTTCTTTCATTTCATACATATACTAATTTAATTCAGTTTTTTTTTTAGTTTGTCAAAAGAATAAAAGCACAGTTACCAGTTAGTATGTGTGAATGTGCTCTAGTACCACGATTGAATCAATCATCTGAAATAAAGCAAAACATAGTGATTTGGTGTAAATTAAGCGCAGGGGAGAGGGCAAAAGAAAACACAGGTCACAAATTTGAAATACAGATTGAGGATTTGTAAAGAAAAATGTCTGAGGATTTGCTGTAAACCAAATTTGGTTTTCGCGAGACTTTCACCAGAACTTACGGTACACATACACTAGAGCCCGACCGATATGGATTTTTGGGGGCCGATGCCGATGCCGATATTAACTCGAAAAGAGCCGATTTATAAGCCGATATTTTGATTTTGAAAATAAACTGGATATTAGACCCATTTCCTATAAGCTGCACTTACATAACATTCAATGGCAAAATATCTGCCTGTTCTATGTATGTGGGCTGTATAAACCATTTTCCAGAAGGGATTTATGTTTAAAAAATACGGTCTCAATCACTAAACAATTGCACATCAAAAGTATATATTTTTTAACGATCAAAAAACAGTCTGATTTTAAACATTTAACACTTTTACTTTCTTCCAGTTGAAGCTGATTTTAACAGTCTGTGTGTGTACTGTAAATAAATTATAATACTAAAGTTAAAGTTAAAGTATTTGCAGAAGTAGTCCCACACTTTTGCTGCTACATCATTCACCTTTTTCAGCCATCTGTAGGGCAGAAAGAGAGACATAGAAAGAATAAGCATGTGTATTAATAATATCACCATGTATCATTACTCATGTCATCATTAGAATTATAATAATAATAAACAGGGATCTCCTACATAGGCAAAAATGAGAAATATATATATATATTTTTATTTGTCAAGCAATAGGTATTAACCTCCTTATATTTAACAATATTATTTCAACATTTTCCTGTTATGTCTGTAAAGCTGCTTTGAAACAATATGTAAGAAAAAAAAAGAAAAGAAAAAAGCGCTTGTTCAGCTCACATTTATTTACATGTCCCCTGTGATTTAATCATTTCTGACGCACCTACTGTAGTTACTGTAACTACACTATATTTGCTCTCACAGACACATTCACAACGGACCCGTATATCTTCTCCTCTTCTCTTTGTGCAGTCTGAATCAAAATGGTTAACGTTAGTGCCATGAACACACCGCTGTCAATTTTGAGAAGAACCACCTTCAAACAAGTTAATAGCAAGCATTTAAGGGGCCTGCTAAAAAGGAAGCTATATTAGCGTTAGAGTAACGTAACCAGCCTGAATTCACCAAATTGTTCCCTGGGCCTGAGGGTAGCCTCTTCTTCCTTGCTTCTCTCTTAATTCTCATCAGCAGGACTAGCGCTATCGCTCGCTTCTTACAACGGGACAGATACATGTTTGCTGCTGACCGAAAAGAGGAACAACAGACTATGAAAGAGCTCTCGCTAAAAGTTTTTAAAACTCCGCCTACGCCATAGCGCAGAGCAGGGCAAATCGCGTTGTATCTGAAGGGCAACGCTAAACCCAGCGGCCAAGCGCTGTGCATACCGCGTCCTGTGTGAAAGGCCCATTACGCGGTCATTATGTGGGAAACACACCGCAATAGAATAAGAAGTGATAATGATAGGACCGTTAACTAGAACTACCACACCGTTTTTATATACAGTGTATGAACTAAATCTACAATCATTTCACATGACGAACGACAGACTCACCTGGGTGGCTTGGCTGATCGCTTTCTTCTTTGTGGATTTCTGGCGCTGTTGCAACTCTGGAGCTGCAGACCGCCCTCTGGTGGGCAAACTATGCAACACTCATAACATGAGTGAAGAATATGAGACTGTTTCTCATGTTTCATCGGCCGTTATAAACGCCGATGCCGATTTAAATGCAATTAGCTCATATCGGCCGATAATATCGGCCGGGCTCTAACATACACCCTCTACGTCATCTGCTGCAAAACCACTCTCATGAACGTGGGTATGACAGTTAGCAGAGGTTAGAAGTAAGTTATTTTAAATATGCATATTTTTCATACACAAACTCATCACTTCACTTCAGAAGGCCTTTATTAAACCCTGGAGCCGTATGGAGTATACTTTATGATGGATGGATGGACTTTTTTGGCCTTCAAAATCTCGACACCCATTCACTGCCATTATGAATCTTGAAAGAGCCAGGACATTTTTTTTTTTTTTTTTACTCTGATTGTATTTTTCTGAAAGAATAAAGTCTTAAGCCCTATTCGGACGGGACTAGTTTCCTAAACTACATTTGAGTTTCGATTCTTACCACCTGACGTCTGTGATTTTCATGTACCAATTCGGACGGGACTAAAATCTCTGTGTTTATTACAGAGGTGGGAGGGTCTGATTTGTGCATCTGGGCGTCACAGGGATCACGCGCTCTGTATGCGTGCATTGCATTCATTCAGAAGGATTGGTATTAGTATTATTACACACTAAATACTAAATGGTTAGTATAGTAAAATCATGTTAATGTGTGTTTTTTTTTTTTTTGTGTAGTAGGCTAAACCTACCATGTTTAATTTTCATAAAGGTACATGTAATTAACACATTATGTAACTGAGTGGATAAATGAACGTGAGTAATCTGATGCTGATATTACAATAGCCGGTATTAATGGTTTATGTGATCTTGCTCGATTTTATTATTTTTATTATTTTTGTATTATTATTTCTTTGTCTGTAAGCAATATATCAAACATTCGCGTGGTAAGAGCATCTGCGGTAATTCACGTTGGCCAAAACACGCAAGGAAATGCGTTGTGAAATAAAATATCACCAGCAATCACAGACATTCGCATTCAGACAGGGATTAGTTTTCTCAGACAATCACTGAGTTTGCTGAAAAACAGTAGCTGATTTGCTCTGGGAATATCACAGAGGTTGTGTGAGGAAAAACACAGACGTAGCAGATTCGGACGAGAAATCATGGGGTCATTTTCATTTTTGGCTGAACCACCCCTTTAAGCAGCGAGTTGCGCTGTTGTGCATGAAAAGCACCCTTGAATTTTTTCATTAAGCCAACCTATTTAGTCCTCAAGATCAATATAGTGTATGTCATACAAAGATCTTTTATGATACTTTTACCCTTTTTGATGCTTGAAAGCTTCACTCCCTGTAATTGCTGTAATTCACTGTAATTGCATAAAAAAGCGCATAGAAAACAGACTTCAGATTTTCTCCCCGCAGAAGAAAGTCATATGGCTTTAGAACATGATGAGGGTGAGTAAATGATGACAGCATTTTCATTTCGTCTGAACTATTCCTTTAATCTTTAGAAATTAAGATTGGACACACCAGTCAGTTATACATATGTAAAAAGTACAATCCCAATGTACTCCTTATGCGTCCAGTTACAGACTATTACACTGAAGAAATAACATGACACTCCAAACAGTTCCTTGCATTCTCATCTACCGCGGCTTGACATGGAAAACCATGTGTGTTTGCCTCTCTGTGGTCATTTTGGAGCCTCTCTAGAGAGGTTATCTCAGAGGTCCGCTCTGCTGAGCCCGATTTAGAAGAACTCAGTGGAAGAAAGCAAAAATCTCTCTTTAATAAGATCTCAAGGGGGAACTAAAGAAACATAGTCTGAAAAAACATGTACTAATTTACACATACAGATGGAGGGCAGAACGGGACACATCTAGTTGTAGACTAATGAGACAGATTTCAAATCACATCCTTTGGATCCTGCTTGAAAGTGGCCGCTTACAAGCTCTTATCCAAGTCAAGAAGTTCCCTCGCTTTCGTCAGAGTTGGCGTCTAGTGCTCTGTTTGACCAGCGTGGCTTAGCACCGCCAGACAGCCACGTAATTGAGAGGGGAATGAGGGACTCAGTTAACGTGTAGTTCCTGCATGGTTTCTCAAGTCGGAAGCTGCTGACTGTAGCTTTTAAGGATTCTTGAATGGGTTAAACCAAAATGTTGACTTGTCCGTCTTATGCCATGTCCTTACCGGGTGCAACTTGACAACAATTGAATAGGAAGTAGTATGTCTTTTAGAGCACTAATGCTTTGCGAAGAGCCAAAATCGCAGCCAATTAGACAATATTTGGTATTCACTAAACAGGTATTATATGTCAAGCAGGATTCGGCCAATGAGATTCCACTGTGGGCGTGGCTACCAGGTGCAACACAAACATAAAAGTAAACAAAAATATGCAAATATATGAGAACACATTAGCAGGTTATAAAATTAGTTAAACATCTAAGATTTCTGTCACAAAATACTTATGATTGTTATAATATAAAATGTACAAAAATGAAAATATGATCCTTTAGAAATCATTCTAGTAGCTAATTCTAATTTATTTAGGAAAATAGAAACAGCGCTGTATATACCTCAGCTATTATTTAAATATAAATAAAATTTTCTTGACCCCAACTATTTCAAATCGACCAAACATCACTGTAATGACATCAAATCAGGTGTGACACTTTTATCAGTGATTACTCTTGGGATTCTGTTTCAGCTCATTCTAGGTGTACGTGATGCAGACGCAAGCACGAGCTGCATTAGCAGCTAGTTTTGCTCCTATTTTTGAAACGTGCCCTCGACGTCATCGTAAATAACTGTGCTATTCATCATCTGTATGTTTGTAAGAATCAGAGCATTTTTATGTCACTCTGCAAATTGTATTTCTGCTTTGCCGCTCTGTGCATGATTGTGTTGAAATCCTCACCACAACAAAACGTTCACATACCCAACCGTTTCATTCAGAAGCCTTTCTGCTGAGTAAATCCCATAATGCTGTTTCCTGCCCTTGACATTGTGTTTGTTGATTCTCCCAGAGCCAGCCAGAGATTGAGTACTCCTTGCCTGAGTTACAAGCCCCACGCTCCAATGTGGTCGACAAACCCTGGCCCAAAGTCAACTCCCACACACAGCGGCCACATACTGGTAAGAGTGACCGCTTTCACCCCAGATGCTTGCTGACAGCTTTCCTTTTTTTCCTCTGAAAGCTCATTTAAGAGGAGCCAAGGACCAGAGCTTGAGCTTTGTGTTTCATTTGCAACACATCCGGTGCCGCGCCACTGTAGTTCGTCCAAAGCTGGAGGGTCATAAAATCAATGTCCACATGTTGAAAGTGCTGCCTCTGCATCCTTCCAGGTGGGCGGTCACATGGGGAGAGGAATGCGGCGAAATCTGTGGCGAAAGCAAAGCATGTCAACCAACATGCCGAGGACCCAGCTGCTGAGCACGACTTCCTGGGCTGTATGTCAAGGTGAAAGGGACTTTTTTAAATGTTCAAACAGCTTAATGGTCCAATGATCGTGTACATAGAAAATTTAGTGTTGTTATGTCACAGTAAATTTTTTTTTAAACATTTTGATCTTTTGATGACATTTAAAAAAATATATATACATTTTTATATTTATATTTTTTATTTAGTACTTTCCTGAGTAAGATATTGTACATATACCACATATACCACAACACAAAAAAAAATTCTGCAATTATTAAAATAACCCCATTCATAAGTTTGGGAACCCTTAGTTCTTAATACTTTGTGTGTTTACCTGATGATCCACGACTGTCTTTCTGTTTTGTGATGGTTGTGCATGAGTCCCTTGTTTGTTCTGAACAGTTAAACTGAGAACTGTTCTTCAGAAAAATCCTCCATGTCCTGCAGATTCTTCAGATGTTTTGACTAGTTATTGATGTGTGTGTGTGTGTGTGTATGGATGGATGTTATTTGTTAACCTCATATGAGCTGTGTTACTGTCAATCTTGGCCAGGACGCTCTTGTAAAACAGATTTATAATCACATTGTTAAATAAATAAATAAATTATGTATAATAAATGTATACATTGTGTATTAGGGCTATAGAGTTTTGAATATTCTGCGAATTAAAAAAAGAATCCACATTCGAACGTTGCATTTGAATTTTAGGTCTGCGTCAGCCATCAGGCAGCCTTATCAGTGGAGCACGAAATGTCTCAAGACTTTATGGCGTTTTTTCCCATACCACTGTATCTCATGTTTTTAAATGAAGAAAGTAGCCTACTCTCTGTGATTGGTTTTGTATTAAACTTTACATACACGCATGGTCCTGTTTTATAAGTTTTTCTAATTGTTTAAGAAACTTTATTAATTATATATGGTTAAAAAACATTATTTTAAACCTTATGCAATTTTTTTCATAAATATTATGTGCATAATATTTTACCTGATGCACCCTCTTGTGGCCTCAGGAGGGATGCCAAAAGCTTTTCCCCCCTAACTGAAATTGTGCAGTTTAATTTAAATATAATATTTAAGTAGCAAATTCGAATTTAGTTTTTCAGTCATTTTGACGGCCCTAATATGTATTAGTGTGTACTGAAAAGGTTATTAGTATGTTATTGAATGCCTTATTTAAAAATAATACAAAAGTAGAGAAATAATGTATTTCTATCATTTCTGTAATTTGTAGAAATTATGTAATAAGCATTAGTGTCATAATTTCTTAATATATACATCATCAATGTGATTTCCCTAGGCGCTCAGGATTGCCGCGTTGGATTTTAGCAGCTTGTCTCTTCCTGTCTATAATGGTGATGCTGTGGCTGAGCTGTGCCAGTCTGGTCACGGCACCCGAGCAGCACGTCAGGACTCAGGTACCGTTCATTCATCATAGAAATACAAGCCAGACAAAGAGAGAATATTTCTTTAAATGGATGAGTTGGAGCAGAAGAGAAGCAGCCAACAATATCCAGCATATATAAATGGACTTCTTCAAAATGTGGCTACTTGAAATAAGCATTTTGAATACATAATTTGGTCAATTAAATGTTGATAATCAATGTTATATCTACAGCTTAGCATCAACGGAGATAAAGAGTACATTGATGACACCCAGAAGGTCAACCCCTATCACTTGACACCAGTGATCGCAATGACAATCGGCCAATCGGAGGAGAGCAAGGAGGCGGGGCCACTTCCGGTCAAGGTTGACCTCAGCAAAACATCGCTGTAGAAGCACTGAAGAGGTCGATACTTTTGACAACTAGGGTTCAACTCATCTCCAGAGCTATTTCTCGCAATTTAAGAGGAAGTTACATTGTTTTTCTATTTACAAAAAACATGCATGATGACATTTATTATATCGGTTATGACGTAAGTCCTGTCTGAATACTAGTCTTCTCACTGAATTTGAAAAACCTCATGGAATTGTAGTATAGGTGCTTGTTCACATAATGTACTAACACATTTTTGACTATAATGTATACATACACTAGAGCTCACGAAGAACTTCGCAACTAGTTTCTTATCGCTGTTGTAATACGTTTTTTTTTTAATTTACTAAAAAAGCACATTGTATAAACACTGGCTCAGATGGTAGATTGTGCTACAACCTCAAAAGAAGAGCAGGGCTGTTTGTCAAGCTTTGGCGTTTAGATACTACAGTGAACGTTTAGTTTTACGATGAATACTTTCGAAGCGCCCCTCCCCGTTATTAATTAGCGTCACATTTGAACTGGAAGATGAGCTTTGAAGGTGTAATCTGTCAGAGAGAGTCGCACTCCTAGATTCTCACTTTGATGTGAAACGAGCAACGGAAAAACCAGACGCAACCAATTAGCGAAAGATCTGCTTTCGTAACAACGTTTACAAAACATGAATGCGTCCTTTGAACTGATATGTAATCAAACTGACAAGGACTCTTAATTACTTTACAGATTGTGAATGCGGTAGTAAAATAAAAATTTTGTTCAGTTGTATAGTTAAAATTAAAAAACAGTCTTTATAGGCTTTAGGATATTTTGTGTGCGAGCAGGTATTGAGGGAGATTTTCATATGCATATTTATGCATCCATAATAAGCCTGACTAAACTACTCTCATTCATGTCAAGGAAGCATGATGTGTATTTATTTATTTATGTATTTATTCGAAGCTTAAAGCATATGCCTGTAGTCTTTCATCTCTCATTTCATGAGGCATAATTGTAAATTTATTCCCAACATAAACCATTATAGAGAGGAAAAATGCTTGCTGTCCAGACTGAATGTGAATTGTTGTATTATTCCAAAGCCTTTCCCCCTTATATTCTTCATCTCTGCCCGAAAAAGCGATGTGGTGGAGTTGGGGCGGGTTTTGAACACCTAGTACCAAGCTTTGGCAAATATCTTTTGTAACTAGACTGTAGAATTGACAGGCTTTCATGGCACTATTTGTCTTGTGCTGCTATTTTTCCCCATTGAAGCTAAGTCACAGTGCATGCTAGTACGCTATGAGTAGGAGACGTAGAATATATCGTCCCATCTATTTTGGAAACAAACTGCTGTACGCTTGTGATCTTTGTGTTTTTGCTTAATGTTCAGTAGGCATTGTAATTATGACCATAGATTACTAAGAAATCAAGAGTCGGGGATACCTTAATAAGCCATTTAATATCTACTGGTTCATCGTCAATGTATGAAATACAAGTAATATCTTTGGTTTCTCTCTTTTGAACAGTTTCCCATAAGATACTCCATCATATCAGACGAATAAAGTGTTTTCATGTTGTAATTAAGCTGGTGTGGGTCAAGTTCCTGTTCAAATAAATTCTGTCAATATTAAGGTAAAATGTTATGTATATGACTATACATCAGTATTTATTATTACAGGCATTTAATAATTTAATTTTATACATTGGGAGTAATGGGAATGCTGTCTCACCTTGGTCTGAAAATGGTTAAAGACCCATTGGGTTACAGTACATGATAATTACAAGAATATTAGTCACTGTATATTTCAAGAAAAGGTGTTTGAAATTGACTTTCTTCATCCATTACAACCATATTCTGTCATTCAAGTCATCTGCACACTTTTAAAGTCAAATTTCACTGTAATTGTATTAAATCATTAACCACAAGGGGGAGCTTTAGGGTCTATAGAGCTTCAGGTTACTGGAATTACGTTGCTTTTTTGATACAAATTATTTTTATATAACTAATTTTCTTACTATTTACTAATAATTCTTTAAATGTGATTTTTAGCCTATAGTGGAACCTACAATGCTTGATGGTGTGAGGTATATGTTATTGCAAACGTGTGCATTCCCACTATATCCGCTAGATGGCGCACTCGCATAGAGATTACAGTAGACGCCTGGGGGTTATTTTATTACATGCACACAGATGCAATTTAAATGAATCACTGGTTATATACCCTCAATTTAACCCTGGCATTACATAAGGGGTGTCAAAAGCCCATTTATGACACATTAAAACTCTGCTTCCCAGAACTCTGTGACATTTACAGCCCAAAAAGGCATTGCATCTCTTTCCATTTACAGTTATTTTCCAAAAAAACAAACCACCTGTGCTGTGAAGCAGGTGCGAACCTGTGAAGGTCAGCGGCACATTTTAGGCGAGATGTCCAGCAGACTGTTCTTCAAAAACAACTTCCCTCAGATTTAACACCCTGTCACACACATGTGCCCATCGGCTGTGATGAAACATTTCCCACCTGGCTCTATCTAATACAATCGATGAATTACAACAGGTATGAAAAGGTGCATCACATATATTAGGTACGGAATAATTTAAAGTACCGCCAGGGATTTGTATCACCCTGACAGGATTTATTTTGCGATAATGACTATGATTTCACATTATCCCGTTTACTGTATAGCTATTCTCGCAAATAAATACATTAAATTAAAATAATGTTATAACCTTACCTGTGTGTTGTCTTAAAGCTTGCACGGCGGAAAAAACACGAGAGGCGCGAAACTAGCGCTGGATTTTTTAATATCAGACCAATCGGAATTAATAATTTGTTAGCCCAAAAGGTATCTTAAATAACTTAATAATAGCCTAAATAACTAGAAGAATACTTGTAGTAGGTTTATGATCAATTAAAATAAAAGGCCTATTATAACAAATACTAATATCAAGCAGCATAACAGACTTTTTTGGCAGCTAAAATAAATGGAAGGGAATCAAAACGGTAGGACTGGGAATTGTTTCCAAAAATATTCAGTTTAGATTCTGAGGCTTTGGGAATTTCGAGTCGATTCCAAAACTTTTTATATTTTGAAATTTTTATAACTGAAAATTAATGCACCTCTACCTTGCTAATTGTGATTGGATACATTTACAATCAAGCACTGCTACAAGAATATCTTTATATTTACCAGGTAGCCTAAAGCTTCATTTTGCAAACTTTACCTTGTAGTCATGGTGAGAATAGGTGAACATGTTCGTGCAACATTACCTTACATATATATATATATATATATAAACAAACAGTGAAGAGTTGATTCTCAGAATTCGGAATTCTTGAGTACCATCAATTCCAGTACAAGAAATTGGAATCAATTCCAAAAATTCAGTCCAAATAAATGGCCACGGTCACTCTTATTTTTTTTTAAATAAGGTGGACAGACGAGCTGGTGGGAAAGTTAAAGGTCACATACTCCTTTTTAAGTCAAATGATTTTCTCTTCTTGGTTAGTACATGTTTGAAGGAAAATTTCACCCAATTCAACCGTCATTTATTGACCTTCGTTCAAACCTTGTAGAGTTTCTTTTTTCAGTGGTACAGAAGTTAAGATATTTTGGACATCTAAGCTGTTTTCCAAATGAGGACAAATGATCATTTTGAGGTAAACTATTCCTTTAATGCACATTTTATTATTCAAATGACTCTTTTTACCTCAGTCTTGTTCTTTTACTCATTATCTGGTCCATCTAGTCACCTCGGTTTACTATTAACCTGATATGTAGCAGATGAGGATATCAGATAGAGACCATTGTGCTGCTGTGCAAACATTAACATAGTCGACAGGACTGTGATGCCACACAATAGGATTGCTGGGGGACTACAGAAACCCAACTAAAGATAGATTTGTTTGCGTATGACTCACACGGTCAGTTCCCGAAGCATCTGACTCAATGCTAACGCACAAAGCTAATAACAACCCTACATGAACCCTGTTCTGCTCTGTTTGTCCCCCGCCCCACACACAGCCCGAGCCCTATCCCACAGTGCATTGCACTTGATGAAGACCTGCTCTGGTTTCTGAATAACAGCGGCTCACCACACCTGATGAGAATAAATCTAGATGAGGGTTTTTTACAGTGTGAGGGATTACGGTGGTTTGTAATCTCAGTGTGGTAGCATTTAAATTCAGGTGAAATGAAAATACTGGCCTTATTTACTCACCCTCATGTCATTCCCTCATGTTTATTTGTCTGTGATACACAAATTGGAGAATTTTCTGTATGAAGCACAGTTGTTTGTTTATATGGAAATCACTTTATATCACTAACCTGACATTGACGCCGATGTGACGTCCTTATCCATAATTCCTCAAAATAAGTATAGCGTGACTAACAGATCAATCATGTTGTGTCACAGTTCAAAGCTGTGCCTGCACTTCACTTGTGCTGCCACAGGGGGCGCAGTGGAGCTTCACTGCCGCTTGAGGAGACTGTCTTTGGGCTAGAGGTCCGCTTCAACCATATACGACTTCCTTATCAGTCCCAGCCTGCTGGTAAAGTCAGCCTGCAGTGCATTGAAGAGCCAAACCCGCCGCCACACAGGGTCCTGTAGAAATGAACAGAATAATGAAAGAGAGTGAGAGAGAAGGACAGTGAGAGAAATTAAGTGGTGTGAATGTGATATCGCCTATTTTCCATAATCATCTCATGGATGCATAAGTAGGTGCTTTCTGGAGGTTTTACGAATGTGGTCATTTATGGACCGCCAAATATGCATAGGGCATGACACTAAAATATTTGTGCCTCACTGTTAGGCTATGTACTGTACATGGATTAAAGAGCAATAATCAAGAATAAAAAGAAAATAAAAAAGAACATTTTATATAAATTGCCAGCTCACATTTTGCACTACATCGTCACCTCAGACAGCAAAAATAATATATGGGGAAAAGATTAAATGTCAAACAAACAGTCATGTATCTGTGCCTTTTTACATCAAAATGTGTGGATGGACTATTAACTATGAAGGTCTGGACATTTTTTGGGATGAACTAATATTATATATATATATATATATATATATATATATGTGTGTGTATGTATGTATGTATATATATATATATATATATATATATATATATATATATATATATATATATATATATATATATATATATATATCATCCTCTCCTTTACATAAATATGCATAATATACATAATTCATGAATTCATGAATCAACGGCGCGTGACGTCACAAAGGAGTTGCGTGAGTGAGTAATACTTGACGTCTGTCAATCAAATTAACCAAAGTGCATCAAATCTCCGTAAGGAAGGCACCGTAATGTTTGCATTCAAATTCCTTGACGCCCGCGCGTTCAAGACAGATCTACTTTTTTTAAAACCCTGCCAACAGACTGACTTAAAGAGAAACTTTTAAGACGTGACTTGAAGAACGCAAAGAATTTTTTAATTTCCGCAACAAAGCGAATGCGCGCGCAACGCCTGCTTCTCGCATTCTCAAACGTACGTTCATGTTAAAAACATTTAAACATAAATGAATATGTCTCCTGGAGATGGAGTGAGGAGATAGACAGCTTATCATACATCTTACACCCAGAGTTCAGCTCTGAGATACCCAACAACACGCCGCTCACCAAACTCGGCGCGCGGGCACGAGCGGACGGTTTCAAGCTCCCCTCTCTGTGAATTGATTCTACTATGAGCCTATCCGAGTCTTAGCGAGAAAACACCGAGGGACACACACACAAACATAAACTTTTAATCGTACAAGCATCGCCCTTACACTTACTCTAATCGATTAGATGTTTGTTTAAGAATGTGTTCCATGCATCATTTGTTTCACAAAACAAATCCTGACGTAATTACCGCCGGTTTCCCCTCCGCATGTCTTTCTCCACACAGTCGGCCCCCCTCCGTCAAAAATGGAACAGTCCACAATTTATTCCAGGGAAAGACTGACAGTTTTTTGGGTCATGAAGCAGCTGTTCAAGTCAGCAGCCTTTCCCCCCTCCGCTAGAATAAGAAATTAGTCCATTTTAAAGTAAATAACTAAACCCCGAAGCTGATAAGGGAGCATTATAAAATACTGTGCCGTTCTGATTTTACGGAGAGAATGGTCTTAGGATAAAGACGCAATCAATGTGAATGTTCCTGTCCCATCATATTATGGAAATGTGAGATCTAAATATTTTGGATCATAAACGGAGGGGGAACAATAGATGCTAAGGCCTAGACAATGAAATAGAGAGTTAGACTCTCATCAGCACAATAAAACAAGCCTTCTGGATATGACAGATATTTAAAAAGGTGGTTGACCCTAAGAATTCCTATAATTAGCTGAATCGTTGACCTATTGTATGCTATTATGTCCTATCATATGTAATAACATTTGTGGCGCCATGTATTTGTGAATTCCGTCATCTTTAACCCAGATGACTTTCATTTAACCTGGGCTGTTTTCTCAGAGGACGCACTGGAGGCAGTGCTGACCCCCCCAAAAATGAGAAGAAATAAACGATAAAATAATTGATGGTACCAAAAACTAAAACTCAATATGAGATCGAATAGTGGATGAAACGATCTCATCCTTATGAAGTAAAACTGTCCAATAGCGACACCAGTGGATGAAGGCAGCATTTCTCATTGTCCTCTCATAGAGCGAGATCAATCATTATAGATCAATAATTTTAGGAGACTAAATTTTCACAATTGGCTGATCACGCGGTCAAGCACACACAAACACACAAAATTAATCAAGGTTCAAGGTTAATCTGGATAAATCTGCCGAAACCTGAATCTTGAATATCCTGTGCGGTCTGTAATGCTCAAAGACAAAAATTCATGAATAATTCAGTGAGATTTATATAGAGTTACATTTCTCATTGTCATTTTTTTTCGTGTGTAAAATCTACAGCCCCAGTGTACAGTGGTGATACACGGTGAGGTTTCGTTTACTTGTACGCCATGCGCCTCGTCTCTGTATGACCCCGTCAGATATCTCATGGTACAATTCAGCGAATAGATAAAACCGCATCTCAGATTTCGCTGAAGATACTATATGCGTTTGATGTCAGATTTAGCTGCTGACTTTAACCCCCAGTTTGGCAGCGGATGTCAGCATGGTCTGTATTAACGCCTCGCTCCAACTCTGTCTGTCCAGCATCACCAGTCAGCAAGCACCATCCGTTCCTGCTCCCACCGGTAATGAAGATCATATGTTTAGCTGGTGCTGAAACCCAACACGAGACGTCCACATCAAATAAAAGCTGCTGCCAGCAGTGGGGCCTGCAGGATCTGTCCCGCTCCGGGAGAATGAAACCATATCTCTATAGGCCTGCAACACAGGCCATAAAAAGTAAAGAGGGCCCTAGTCCCCATGAAAAAAACTCCAATCCAACCAGGCTGAGATGAGTTCACTTTTGCATTGTCAAGAGTGGAGGTTTGGGCAAGAGGTCCTATGACGTGTTGACATTTTTGCATTGAAAAATATCCCGCAAACGCCACCAATTTTTGAATGGACGTCAGTGTACAAAGAGTCCTTTGAAGAGTCCATATGGGAGTTTGACTACACTGGTTGTGCTGTATATTTGATTCACTAAACAGAACCAGCTTATAAGAGTCATTCGTTCAGGAATCGTACACCAGTCTCGCTGTCTGTTTTGTGTTGTATATTCAGTAGTGATAGTCAGGGTTGCACAACATGACAGGAATTAAAACAAGGCTATGAGAGATAGAAGTACAGTGCGTTCAAAAATGCTAGGTCTGCAAGTTACTGACTTTGCTCACATTGGTATAACAACTTCACAATAATGTGTATAATTTTTGGTACCTTGGGTCTTTTTGTATTCATTTGTGGAGTTGTTATTTTCCTGTAATTTACCTTTCAGTTAGCACAGTTTTTGTATTTCTATATATTTCTATATAGGACTGAGTGATCGTACGGTCAATCATATGAGCTTATGCACCTCGGGTTTTGAGTTAATATTGCCAAAATGATCTACAGACAATACTTTTTGTTCAGCCTGGTGAAAATTTGGTGATAATATAGCATAGTGAGAGATTTACCAACAATTTTTTAAAAGCTGGTCAAATTAGGTAAGAGATTTTCAGCAAAGCGCAAGTGTTAACAACATAATGATCGTTCAGCTGATGATTTTCAAAAAAAGATCCAATAGATAAAAACTCTTTGCAAATGGTTTTGAAAGTTGTGGAAATTGCTTGTCATTGTAAAAACTGCAAGTCTGTCCCTCACAGCCTTATTTTCATCCATGTAAAATATTAAATGGCATCTAATGCTGGGCACGCACTGCAAGATTTTAGCTCCATTTTTTAATCTCTGTTTTATGGAAATCGCAGGAAAATGCCTGAAATTGGAGGCAGATCTCATTCACATGAGAGACAATCATGTAAAGTTGTGTTATGTGTGATCACTTACTGGTGATCTGACATGTGCGCACAAAAGCAACTAGATTTTACACAGTTGTACAGTGTGAGAAGAGCAGCGATCCGAAGACTTTAAAAATTGGGCAATGTGAACCTGGCATAACCATTTGGACATCCAACATTGCCGTTTTCCAGCTGATGATTGAAATGTGCCAGATGTTTCTGTCAATTTCAATGAAAGGAATGAGATCAGTTACACATATGATGAAATAGTATGTCTTTTAATTTGGCTGACAATACAAAGTTAGGTATTGTATGATTAACGCATTATCCACATTTTTGAGGTTTTAAATATGCCTACGGCTGTTTGTATGTTTGCAAAGTAAAAGCATTAAAACGTGTTTAGCCAGCAAGGCTAGTTTAGTTTCAATTAACTGGACAAAAATCCCTACAAGGAAGTCAGTTGTGTATTTGTAGGCTTTGTTCTGGAACAAACACACACGTTGTAATTGTCCAGATGAACCTTGACGTAGGTGTAATTTTCTTAGTTGAACCAACCTAAAAGAGTTCAAGCCGAGGTATAAGACTCAATCAAGAGCATCAGATCCCATCAGCCTCAGCACAGTCCTTGCGGCTCATGTAACATCCATTTACATTTATTTATTTGGCAGACGCTTTTATCCAATGCAACTTAGGCCGTGCCCTCACTACACAACTGTCAGGCTATTAAAACTGCTGTACTACTCGCATTACACAATCTTTCCTTCTTCTGTCATGTCGTTGTTGTAGCAGAACATGTACTAGACAAAAGAACACAGATGAGGTGAACATATTACAAAATCTCTGGTCAAGACATAGCTTCAGCATAAAAGCTCACATAAATGGGTACAGAAAACTGTTTAAAAAGGCCAACACCTCATTTCAGTCGAGTAAATGCGTACTTTTTCTAGATCATTTCATAAATAGTTATTTTAATTAAATGTTGCGTAAATATTCCACAGACATTCTTCCAGACTTTAGAAACAATGTATCTGCAGAGGCACTGGAGAATTTTATTTATTAGATTTGTATTTCCATTTCATCGTAAAATGTAAAAATATTATCACCCAGATTTGAACCAGATGTTGTTAAAAAATAGTTTTTGTTATGCTGGTTGAAAGTCTCTTCACATCTTGATAGCAATCACTAAGTAAAGTGGTCTATTTATATGCATTTATATTTTCTGTGCAAGACGTAGAACCATTAAATGTTCATCCAATCATATCAGGTTAGCCTCTGGTCTTCCTGTGTGTTCATGTGTTTTGGAGGAGGTGTGGCTTTGGCGAGTGATTTGCAGGGAGCGTTGGATCTTATGCTTTCAAAGCTAGCTTAATAGATTGCTAGATTCTCTGAAATTGTCTACCCTGCCTTTCATATAAACTTTATCTGCATACATTCTAGTGGATACTGTAAAAATGATCTTTTGAAGATTATTCCAATACGTTTTACAAAAAAAATCTTTAAATCATGTATGGATTGGGGATGGGGATGGCGCAGTGGATAAGACGCATGCCCTTGGTGTGAGAGACCCGGGTTCGAATCCACTGTGAGGCACCATTGTGTCATTGAGCAAGACACTTAACCCCTAGTTGCTCCAGAGGCGTGGGACCTCTAACATATACAGCAATTGCAAGTCGCTTTGGATAAAAGCGTCAGCTAAATGTAAATGTTACTTGCTGTTTTTTTTGCAGTTGTGTTGTGAGGTGTGTTCTGATTGGCCAGCCATCCAGTGCATTGTGATTGGCCGAATGCCTAAAGCTTGTGATGGAAATTTTATGCCCCTTGCCATATTGTGATGTATGTCCTGGTCAGAACACCAGTGCGATGAGACAAAAAAAAGAATAAAACCCTTTATAAACGAGGCATTTGTTGCATTCAGTGGAGACATAATTACTGATTATAATTATATAGGCTTATACCGCCTTATACTTTTTCGGAGAAATGACAAACAACAAGCGCTACTCTACACTGCTCAAAACTCATGTTTGAATCATCAGTAACAAATCCTTTACACTTGTAAACATGTGAGTCAGAACAGGCGGAATTGTTGGCTTCTGTTCCAGTATCAAGAAACAGTCCTTCATAAAATGAGCTGCACACATCTGAATATTTGGGTTGAACTGTTCCGGAACAGTGTTGTAAATACAACTTAATCACTGATTTCTAGTTGTGACCTCTTTTGGAAGGCCAAACAAAGTAGTTTCGCTTTCACAATGAAACCGTGTCTCCACGTCATGACGGGGGAGGCAAAAGAGAGAATAAAAGTTATGCCTTATTTCTTTGCGTGAACATTTGGACGATGTTATGCAAATCTTCCCACACAGTGATGTAGACATGTGGGGGCGTATTTAAATTAGCCGCTTTACAATTAATATATTTAAATAAGTGTTTAATATTGAGATACGGTGCGTGTTCGTGATGGTGATTGTAGTTACATTGTTCCAAGAGACAAGAGACTGTTTTTATGAGTGAGTCAGCAATAAAGACTTTTATTAACGACAAAGTTAACGCTTTCCTCAGCAGATAATCAAACTGTTTATTGTTGATATGAGACCGATCTGAAGTATGAATGCTGTATCAGATGCAGGTAATCAGTCCATCTTTCTCTCAATACTTTAAATAATACACAGAGCTTTCAATATAGTAATACAATAAGCTTTCAATAAAGCACCTCAACGTTCCTTCGTTACTCGTTCTAAAGTGACGTTTTGGATTTAGGAACGGAGGCTTGGGCTCAGCTGTTAAACTGTCAATTTAAGATATTAATCCGTGGCAGAAGGAAGTAGTTCTGCTCAAAAGATGGATTTAAAAGGCACTCCGTTGGTGTTTCTTATGTAATTACACACTTGTTTCCGTAAAACTGTTGTATAAACGCAATATCACAATCGTAGTCATGCGATATGGCTGAGATATGCTCTATATATATATATATATATATATATATATATATATATATATATATATATATATATATATATATATATATATATATATATATATAGCATATCTCAACTGCTTGATTGCTTGTATCATCGCAAAATGCCCAGCTCTAATCTGCTAAATGCAACTACAAGGCATTAAGATATTAAGACATTAATGTCATGATTTTCTGTAAAGCTGCTTAGGAACGATGTGCATTGTCAAAGGCACTATACAAAAAAATTAGAATCGACTAAACATAGATTATATGCATAGAATACAATTTTATAAATAAATGTAAAAAATAGCAGTTAACTCTTCATTCACTTTCTTTCAAGAAAATTAGGTAGACTGTGAACTGTTAATAGCTCAGATTTGGCTACTCCTTTGGTTTTGTTCCACATCTTGAACCAGAAGTTCATCCGTGGCAGCAAAATCTGAGAAAAAGTCAAATCGTGAGGGCACGGCCTTACAATGCATCCAGTCAGTATGTGTTTTCTTTGGGAATTGTTCCCATGGCTTTGTTATCGCTAGTGCTATAACTCTACCAGTTTCGGTACATGAACACTAAAACAACAACATCCAGGATCCAGACACTTGGGCTGCGATGAGTCCTAGAAGAAACCTGAGTCCTGCTGTTTGTCAGCCTCTCCTCTCCTCACACACACACACACACACACACACACACACACACAGGCTCTGCACAGATCAGATGTTATCTCTTGAGGAGGTGTCTGTGGTGCGGATGGCTGCTGTATGAGCAGGATAAACAGCAGCAGTGGGTATAATCCACTGTGCTCAGTCCGAGAGCTGTGTGGATTAGCTGCCTCCGGCTCTACTAGCCTCTTCAGTCTGCTTTCGCACCTTGAAAGCAGCCTAATTGAGCCAAATCTCATTATTTGGGACCTGGACACTGAGACGATAATCAATTGGGCCCTGGTTGTCTTTAAATCATACTGTCATAGCCACAGCTTGTTTTGGTGTGTTGATTGCACAAAATGGATGGGAGGAGGAGGAAAAGCGGATTTGTTGTTTAATGAAGGCAATCATTTTTATGGGTCTTTGAGGGTGTCACTTCTGAAATCAATATCATTTATAATGTGTATAAGTGAAATGAGCGATTAATGGCACTTTCCATAATTTGTGTACAAATTACAGAGGGCTGCAGCTCCGAAAAAGTCTGTTTTCAGTGTCAAAACTAAATTAAATGGTATTTTTTTTATATTTATTTAAATAAATGAACACCAGAGCAGATGAAGGATTTATTCTAAATGTGTGTTTCTAAATGTGTGTCATATAGATAATAGGTATTAAACATAATGCATTACTTATTTAATTTTTGAAGAAAATGTAATGTATACATGTGTTAAATGAGCTTTGAAAGTATAAAAAAACAACAACAACTGATAAACCAAGAAGTCACTGTATGTATCTGGGACTTTCCTTCCTCTCTGAAAAACAAAATTAAGTCCATGTGGTATCCTTCTGGAATGGTGATGAAGAACAAGGCTTCGTTTAGCTTTCAGGAGGACAAGAATATTTTGGAATCCAAATCTTCTTTTAAGCAAAACAAGACTGAATATATAAAAGGTCTTAGGAAAGAAAATAATTATGGCTATTAAGGGCCGATAACTGCACCTTGGGCATATCCATACATCCACATTTACATATTTGCGTGCATTTGCAAACAGGCATGGATATGTACGTGTTCAGCACGTTGAGGAGAACACAATGCTTTACAAAGAAGTATTGCGGCAATGAGCAACCACTTCTAATGTAACATTAATACACGTTTAGCATTATTTGCCAATGCTTTCAGCTATGTTTAACATGTCTTATCATATCTGCATGCATTCTATAAAATTTTATAAAAGCTTATTTCTGCCATGTAAAATAATAATAATAATAATTATTATTTTTCGCATTCTGAGTTTATATCTAACAATTCAGAATTTTCCTCGGAGTTCTGAGAAAAAAAAATTCAAGATGATACATTTTGAGGTTATGAGATGAATAATCAGATATAGATATAGATATATTATGAACTTGCAGTCACCTTTTTTATTTTTTATTCCATGGCAGAAACTAAAACACACAATTGCGACATGCAAACTCAGAAATTTGGAGGGAAAAATTTCTAAATTGCCAGATGCAAACTTATAATTCTGAGGGGTAAAAAAGTTATAATTGCGGGATGTAAACTTGAAATTCTGTTCTGAGTTTGCATAAACTCATCATCTCAATTCTTAGGAAAAATTTCAAAATTGTGAGGTAAAAAAGGAAGAAAAAAATTATTGTGAGATGTAAATCGAAACGTAACTTGAAAATTCTGAGGAAAATTTAAAAACTGCGAGACATTTGCAGAAACTTCCAATTTGGAAGTTATAAACTCAAAAAAGTAATAATTTTGAAATTAAAAAGTCACAGTTATCTTTTTTTTTTTAATTCAGAGTCAATAGAAGATTAATTTAGAATTTTAACTCAGTATTCTAAAACAAGTTGGAATTTCAATTGCAAGTTTATCAAAATTGGAATTGTTAGATAAATAGATGCAGTTACCTTGTTTTTTTTTTTACTTACATGACAGAAACAAGCTTCTAGAAAAAACTCTGGAAAAAAAAAAATTCTATAGAGTCCATGTGCACATATGCATAATTTGCACTTCTAACATTCTACAGTTTATGCCGCCTCTTACAATTAAATTACAGTGCATTGTAAATAACCCCAGTTATACGTAAAAAAATAAATAAAAAAAACAACCCAGATCATTAAAAAGGTGTGTGTGTGTGTGTATCTGTTTGAGTGAGAATGTGCAAGAGTTGAGTATTTGACAAAAGAAGCTTGTTTCCAGAAGTGTGTGAGGGAATCTCACAGGAGTCGGAGTGTATTATGGGTTTAAGAGTGTATGAAGGTGTGTGTGTATGTGTGGGAGAGCCGCAGTAGTATGTCAGAGAGGAAGGAGGGTGTGTGTGCGGCAGACGTCACTGAAGAACTATGTGCGAGTGAATGTTTGTGTGTGCGTGTTTTTGGTGAAATAATGAACATCTCTGTGTGGGTGCGTCTGTGTGTGTGTCTATGCCAGTAACCTGTTGGGTAAGCATATGTATGCATCCAATTAGGTGTCTGTCAGTGTTGTTGTGTGTTTTGCATGAAAAAGATAGGCTGAATGCGCATGTATCTGTGCAAGACAGCAGTTTGGGAGCACGTTTGTGTGTGTGTGTGAGAGCGAGAAAGCAAGAGAAATGGCTTGGCAATGGTGTTTTTCCTGCAGTAATCAGGGAGAGTATAGCCCTGGCCCTGTGTACCTCTCCCTGCCTGCGGTTTGTCCACATGCCTCCTCTGCTCGCAGTGGGGGAGGGTTGTGTGTACGTGTGTGTGTGTTTGTATGCGCAGTTTTAGGGGTGTTGAGGCCCTTGGAAGGGAACAGGCAGATCTTGTTAGCTGGCCTGACCCACTGAAACACAGTCAACAATGCACCACGCTAAGACGAGATGAGATGGCAGTACGGCACTAAAAGGGACAGGAAAATTCCTCTGCTGGCATTTCTCAGCGTGCAATCAAACCGCAAATGTCATCTACCATATATTTGCCATAAAGCCGCGCAGTCTTCTTCCTTTGTCCCCATCTGGAATGCTCAAAAATCGACAGTTTGATGCGAGAAAACCAGATGCGTCGCCATCTCTAGACAGAATATCGCTGCTTTTTCTGCTTTCTCTAAGTCGGAGAGGCCCGCTTCCATCTACCTACATCACCGAAATGGCATGCGTGGTCCGCCACAATGTGGTGGGACTTTTTTCATGCACGAATAGGCTTTTTCTTGTTGCTCTAAGCAATACCTGCTTTTGATTAGTTCGGAACGACGTTGCATTCGACTGCTGAGCGAAACCCCAGACAGGCAGATGCGATTCTGCTACTCCCATTCATAATCTTTATGCTTAATTTGAAAGAATGGATGGTATTTTCTTTTTATGGAAACACAAGATAAATCAATATGGGGCACTGTTTTAAATAAATATGTGTTATTGCCCTCCAGCTCAGAATTTTTTTCTTTTTTTGGCTTATCTCAACAAAGCCATTTGAAGTACTGAACAATATTAACTAACAGACAAATAAAAAAAAAATGTTTGCATTAAATTATAAAAAACTACAATAATATTTCTCAGTATAACTGCTTTTACTGTATTTCTCTTTAAATAAATGCAGACTTGGTGAATGAGACTTTTTTTTGTTGTTGTAATTTTAAGGATTTTTAAAAAAATTTAACTGGGAAAGAGTCAACAAAATGAATGTTTAGCAAAAACACACATTTCTTTCTCTTTCAGAAAAAGGACCAAAAACATTGATGACTCACGTTGCACTACAACGGTTTTTGTCCAATCAGAGGCCTTTAAAGGAATGAGACTGCCCCTCCCCCAATACCAGCTTCAGTTGACTAGCAAGTAGCAAATCAGTTCACACAGGTGTATTAATGTAACTAATGGTGCATATAAGTCATGTCGGAAAGATTTAACTTACACTACGAGTTGAAAGAACATGAACGCCAAACCATTATAGTAATTACGAGTGGGTAACTCGTAATTTTCCTTAGTAAAATTTGGTAGACAAGATGGATGCAGCATCAAATTTGTTGAAATGTATAAAATGCATGTAACAAAATATGATAGAATATGCATTTCGTAAGCAGAGTTAAAATCATTGCTGTATTTGTTGTAGAAAAGGTACGTCACGATCTTTCTTCTGCCAAAGTGACTTGAACACACTTGGCGTCATAATTACGAATTCTCAACTTGTAAATACGATCTTCCCAGTAGGATTTGAATGCACTTTATTACCTATTGGCTGTACACATCTTCTGATTTCATGAGCGCTACAAAGAAATGCCCAAATCTAAAATAAAATCTTACCAGTGTCAATCTGAAATTCAAACTTTAGCTAAAATTATTCTTCCTAAATTACAGTGTTTAAACAGGCAGACAATGAAACGTTATGCATCTGTTGTTGTTTAAAATAAGTTTTGTGATTTAATTCAGTGGGTGTAAGAGAGATGGTGAACTGTAGTTACTTCTTGTCTGCCGTTGTCTCTGCTGTGCTTCTGTGGCATCACCCACTCTAATTCCAGCCTGCATCTCTGCGACTGCAAAAAGCCATAAACACTGAAGATTAGGTCACAACAGCTTTCATAACCACTTTCATGACCTCTTTATGCGCCACTGTCTCTCTCTGTCTCACTCTGTCTCTCAGTCTCACTCTACTCCCACAACACCTCACTTTTAAAAACAGCTCTTTTGCAAGGTCAAGTTTCCATGTGTCCTGCTCTTAATTTTAGTATTCTTATTTAGAAAACATTTTAATATACAAAAAATGAGAAGCTTTAAACAATGTTTGGTCGGCGCATTTTTGAAACAGTCTTACCGTCTCCATTTTAGCAATCACAGAGCATTAGAACTAGTTCAATACATCCAAACTTAATGGGTGAAAACGAGTTCGGCGACATGCAAGAACCAATAACGTTTGGCATCGTTGACATCAAAGCTGGTATGATGCCAAGTTTAAAAATGTGCATGTAAAATGTGCCGCAACCCATAGGGGGTCTGCTGTGATACTGTGGGGGGTGCACCAATTACTGTATGATCTCAAACTAGTTTTTGTGAGGAAAATAATGCATTAATAAAAGCTAAAGTTAACAAGGCAAATTTTCAGCTGGTTCATATTAAAATGTTTAAAAAATACAATTGAAGTTTTGAATATGTGCGAGCAACAGTGGGAAATATGAACGATTTATATATCAAATTATACATTTAGGAAGTGTCAGTGACTTAAAGCTGCGGTAGGTAACTTTTGACGCTCTAGCGGTTAATAAACAGAACTGCTTGCGTCTTGCGGAAGAACATCGTAGCCGGATCTACTTCTCTCTGTTTATGTCTATGAAGAATCACAAAGGTACTGGGTTACTCCGCCGCGGTACCCCCGCAATCTAAAATAGTCTGAATATAAACACTTATTATAGGTGCACCCTAGTGATTCAGGACAAGCCAAAAACACGGTTTGGAAAATGGATTCATGGTGTATTCGCTTATTATATACATTTTTCTACATTTTGAACACAAACAAAGTTACGGACCGCAGCTCTGATTGGTTGTTTCTTACCGGGAGCGATGGAGTTTCTGCAAATGGCAATAGGACCACTTGGAGGAGCCAGAGGAGATTGATTTTCTTCACAGATTATCTGTCTCATATTCTACTGTCAGGACATAATGACAGGTTTAACAAATATGTAAAAAATATATTTTTTACAAAAGTTACCTACTGCAGCTTTAATACAAAGATACGGCTTCAGGAAACTTGCAATATAGTGCACAAGTTGTATGGACCAGTATTAAAAAATATGATATTATAAGATATGTTTTTTTGGTAAATGCCAATTTCTGTCATGACTTTCACACCTTTAAACTGCTTGGTATAAGCATTCACAGCCAATAAGCTTGCTGCTTTACCTATAAATGGCAGGTTAGTTTCCTCAGCGGTGCTCTTTCAGTGTTCCTCTGAAACCCTCCACCTTCCCCAGCTTCACTTGTATAGATCTGCTACAGTTTACTATATATGTCTTAAATACTCACAGACCAAATACATTAACATTGTCATATCCATTACCAAGCTAAAATCTTCAGAAAGTTGTAATGATAGAATTATGATAGATATGATAGTTAGATATTTATGATAGATATTTATTTATTTTTAATTTTGGAAATACATTTTCGGAAAATTTGAAATGTTGGCGACTGACTAAAATACGTTTATGTTGAAGTACTAAAACTACTGACTGTTGAATAGTAAACTATTTAAACTGTAATAGTAAATAAATATAAAACTGGCATGGACTACGTTTTTGGTGTGCTTTTTAGACTTATTAGAGATGTCTGTTCAAGAGCAGCACAAACTTTTGCTAAATATTTCCTTTTGCATTCCATGGATGAAAAGAAGGTAAATGAGTAAATCATGACAGAACTTTTATTTTAGGTGGACTATCCATTTAAATTTGACAATTCACACCTGAGTACAGTGAGGTGAATAAGTCCCCACATAGGTGACCTTGTCTCTTACAGTGAATACACGGTTGTATTGCTGTGTCAATGGCAAAGTGAACCTACACTGTCCAATGTCAGTCAGTCTATTATGTTGTTCTGTTTCGAGTGTGTTTGGATAGCCTCTTTTGAGGATGAAGAATTTCTTCAATATTAACAATTACTGGCTGCAGAGGAGAAAAGACAAGCAGTGGGTGAGGGGCTTTAAGCAGTGGAGATGTAGGGTGGATTGGGGGGGGGGGCATTAGCATTTGTAGGCTGCAATTATGTGTAATTTTCAAACAGCGGCAAAATTAGAAATCAGACAAAACAAGGGGCAAATAGACGGTGCGGATTAGCTCATTACTGACACATGTGATACAGTGGAGGGAAAGAAGGATGGCAGGGGATGGGATGTGGAGGGAGGGCGTCGCTGGCAACATCATCCTACATGCAAATATTGACAAACAGAAGCGGCTACAGACAGGTTCGACAGCATGGGATTGAAGTACAATGGATTCCTAGAAAACAATCTCAGTACAGGTTTAGACACCACAGACCACCCATCATCCAATCTTACTGCAACACACGCTGCTGAGTGTTCAAAAACAGGTGAATATCAGTCAGATGATGAATGGAGTCAGTATTCAGTATACAAGACTGGTGTTGTTACTTTTTATTTCGGAATCAACTTACTGAAGTACCAGCACATCTGGCATCCCTATTATGTATGAATGGTATTTGCCAGAGAGATGTGTTAAATACTGTAGACGATTGTCAGTTTTGATCGATTACAAGGCAGTGTGGACATTTGGCCACAAGCATATCATGGCGTGCCAACAAACGTCATTGCAATGTTTCTGGCGCTTTTATAAATAGATAAGTCATTGTAGTGTTGTCCAGCTTACAAGACCGATCCAACTGCAATCAGCGTCCTGCGATCACTCCTTTGAGAAAACGTGCAGGTGTTAAAAACAAACAAGCATTGGAGAAATGGAGCCAACTCACTGAACCACACACGCGCTAATACCTGAGAACAGCTCCGGAGAGGAAAGGCCAAATGAGGTAATTAGGGAGGGTTTGGTTGAGAGGTCTACTTCCAACAACCCCTCAGCTCTGGCTAAAGGTTGTGTCTTCAATGACATCTGGACGGCAGTGATTAAAACCTGGTGTGTAAATAATCCCATCAAATAGGAACAACATAACAACCCTTGTTTAATCCCTAATTACCCTAGCTCCTCCCCACCTTCAAATTCTGCATTAATTTGGAGCCCGCTAATGTGTAACCACCTCCACCCTTGTCTTTAAACACGGCAGTAGAAATATACTTTTCCACTGCCTTCTCATGAAAGACTGGTCTTTGGACAAGTTTACAACCCATTGGAGATTTAGACTGGAGGGTGAAACTAAAGGCCGAGACACACCAAGATGACTTCAAAGAACTAGCAACGCCTCGCGTTGGCGGCGTCTGGACAAAAAAACCTATGCTTGAACACACCACACAGACTTCAACCAACTGCAAACCAACACGTTTTGTGTCTGTGTGAGAGGAATTACCTGTCTGTATCAGCAACTATCAATAGTATACTGTATATTTATCATTCAAAAGGAGAAACCTAAGCAATGATATATGAGATACACACAGATATATGATATATAAACAAAGCAGCGCTTGCTTACTATTTAAAATATTTTGAAGCCTGACAGATGCTCACCAATGGTCAGCTCTCAGTAGCTCTCGGTGTGTCCTGGACTTAAGGGTCGTCACAGTGCCCCAGTAGTGCATAACACCCCTTACGAAAATTAACCATGGTTTTACTACAGATAAAACCAAAAAACCATGGTTACTATAGTTAATCCATGGTAACCACAAATTAACCATGGTTTTGCTAAATTAACCATAGTATATCCATGGTATTTGTAGTAAATCTGTGGTTATACAAATGGTAGTCAATACGCCAAAAAACCATGGGTTACTACAGTTTTACTATAATAAAACCAGGGTTATTTTTCGTAAGGGACAAACAGAATCGCCACAACACAATGAAAACTAAGCCTCAACACATCGAAAATAGCACAACACAACAGAAACAAGCTTCAACACAGCGAAATTAACACAACAAAGTTGGTCCTATGCATTGTGTTTTGGAGATTTTAGGGGTGTAACGAAACACATATTTGTATTGAACCGTTCGATACGAGGCTTTTTGTTAAGTACGCATTACAAAAAAACGATTTGTAGGAGTAACCCTATTACATTTGGGGAAAAAAGAGCTTAAAGTGTGTGAAGTATAATGTACTCCAGGTTGTGATGGTGAGGTAGTTTGTTTCTCTTCTTTGCTTTTATTCGGTTTTAAATAGCTTGTAAATGAGTGTGCGCATTTTACTTTTAACTTTCGAACTAGCAGCATCTCGGCTTCAATCGATTGAATTGACAACAACAAACTCATGACAAACTCACTTACATTAAACCTTTGAAGGGCGCATTTGAAGGGCAACTGAATCACCTCAGTGCGACGAAGGCTGTCCCAATTCGAAGTTCCTTCAAATGCGGCCTCCAGATTCGCCATTCGTTTCTCATGAGGATACAACCAATGGATCCTTTGTGGCCTTGCACACCCCAGAATTCATTGCGTGGCTGAAATGACAGGATATATTGGCGGATTACACTTTTAAATGTACTGTAAGTATGGTTTCAGATTACTCAAATAACGTTATTAATGAAAAGATACAAATGTAAAAATAAAGAAAGATGTATATATAGCAGTTCAAATGCTCAAATAGCAGTTCAAATCTTACCAAGATGCTATTTTACATTGTTTATACATTTTATTATGTACATAAATAGACCATGGTATATTATTGTATACACTGTACATATTTAGGTTTTGAACCATGTTTTGTTTTTAGGAAGTTGAATAACTTTTAAAGCAGTCCAGTACAAACGTTACTGCCGTTCATCAATGGCAGCTGTCAGAGTTGACAAGAACAGTCCTCCCTAGGCTTGACTGTCCAATTTAACAATGCTCGGTCTAACCTTTGTGGCCTTTGAAGTCCAAATCCTTCCAAGTCCAGCCTTTGAATTGGTACACAATTTATAGGTGCGGAGGTGATTAGTGGTTTTTTTACAAAAAGACATCGCCATCTATTGGCCTGGCATGAGTAATATGTTTTTTTTACTCATTTTTGCAGATCTGTGTGACAAACAGGAATCAGTTTTACAATGGTGTCAGCTATATGTAAAACTTTTCAAAAACTCAACTTCATTGTTGTATAAATGTACCCTGAGTTAGTGTATTTCACAATTTCTGAAGTGTAGCAAGATCAAAGACTTTGTGTAAACTAATAGGAAAGATTTTTGTAAATGAAAAAAATCAGTTGGGTTAATGTTTCTGCAATATGCAATTGCATATGCATATGTATTGTGGGTCACACAGCCAAAGCCAAGTAACTTTCTTGATGTCTGACTTGCATGTTGTGACAAGGGCACAAAGACCATTCAGAATTCAACTTTCTGTGCAATGACTCGTGAACAGGTTGAACTGGAATAAGAAAATTCGCCAAGACAAGGTCCATCCTTGAATCTTACAGTGTCAAAGTCAAGTGCCTCATTTCAGCAGTGGCAGAGCTTTACACACTGAAGCACTGATATTGTTACGTTTTTTTTCAACAGATATAACATAAGAAAAACTCTGCAAATACTTATGAGAGAACTGGAATTACACTGACCTGCCTATAGTAATATTCAGGTGGGATTTTCATTTTATACTAACATAACCTTATATACACATTGTGTATATAAATCACAGTCTACAAATTGTCATTTGCAGCCGCTTTATGTCCTTGATGTCTTTTGCCTAGCCCACCCTGATAAAGACTTCAACTTGACACTCTATGCGTCATTACATCTCCAAATTGTAGACTCCTCTAGAGAACTACAAAAAAGTAGGACAGCATTTGGCAATGGGCCTACCATAAAGGTAAAACAGGCAGATTATCAGCGTTCGACAAATAAATGCGGTAAAAATCACACTGTATATGCGTCAAACACGAAGATATGCACCCGCAGGGAAAATTGCTACAGAATAGAGCTTATATATGCAAAGCTGTTTGTGTGTATGTCTGTGTGTTTATGGAGAGAGGGTGGCTAACCGCAAGTTTAACATTTGATGAATTTGATGAGTGATCGCTTCCAGCAGAAGTATGTTCCTCAAAGCCACATGCAGCCAGACTCGAGTATCAGCATAACATCTTACTCTAGCCAAGAACCTCCCACTTTGACAGGAGAAAGTTCTCTGTCTGACAAGTTAAATGACCAATCAGAATTTGCTTGCTTGCATGACATTTAAGGGAGGGTGCTTCAGAAATCGGACTTGACTCAACAAGACTTGAGGTC